>NC_048449.1:21873853-22128156 GCF_004353265.1 Vitis riparia | reverse complement strand
AGAGAGAGAAAGAGCTGGTCGTACCTCCTGAAAGTTTGAAGCAAAGGTTGCCTCTTACCAAAGTGTTCTGGTTATTGTTTTTGGTGTTTAAATTTAATTGCATTTTCTTTTGAATTAGTCAAATCATTCATATAAAAGTTAGCAAAGGGATTCATGCAACTGGGCTTCAAACTAGTAACTTTTTACTTTTTCCTATTTACCCCTTTCAACATTAGCATTAGTACTATCAACATGAACAACAATTACTGAATTAGTTCAACATCAGTAATACTATTTGTGAGGAAGAAATAAATAAAAGTTGCAAACCAATATAACTAACTAGCATCATATGCAGCATCATAGTAACCCCTTCCAATCTTGAAAATCACAGATTTGTCATTTTTCCCCAGAAAATATCATTTTCCCCACAAAATATTTATTTCCCTAGAAATTATTAATTTCCAGAGAAATTATTAATTTCCCCAGAAAATTACATTTTTCCCAGAAAATTATATTTTCCCCAAAAAATTTTATTTTTCCCAGAAAATTTCATTTTCCCCATAAACTTCAACAAATGTTTGCATCTTAAAGGGCTTTAATCTTTGGATGATAACAAACCATTTTTGCTAAAATAGTCGTGAAGAAAATAATAGAGAAAACCAAAAGCAATGGAAACAAAAATATTTTTCTAAAAACCGAGATTCCGGTATGGGAAAAAAAATGGGAAAGTGCCAAAAACTTTACATAAAATAAGTCAAATAGAATATTGGGACTAACCTTAAGGTTGATGTAGCTCCAAAAATGCTCTCTCAGTGGCCCACTGGTGGGGCTAGGGTTTTGAGGGAAAAAAAAATCAGAGAACACCACGGGCGGGAAGATATCTTGGTAAAGTAAAACAAATGGTGTAAAAAAAAATGGGTTTTATGGCTGACGTGGATCAAAGGGGCTATTTTGAACAATAGTTATAGAGATAGCCCAGTTTTAATATTAAGTTTGGCCCGCGGCCCATTTTGGCCCAAAAGTCCCAGTTATCTTGTCAATGAGCAACCTGCCGCCACCTCCATTAGTGGATATGGTGGGCATGAAGGTGATCTGGTGCATAGAATGAAGTGTTGAGATATTAGGAATGTTTAGATATTAGGAAAGTTGAGATATTATGAATATTGAAATATTAGGAATATTGAGATATTAGGAATATTGAGATATTAGGATATTAGTTGTTATTTCCTTATATCATTATTTCCCATTCTCAGAATGGTGATTACCCTCTATATATACTCTGTACATGAACGAATGAAAGTATGAATGAAAAAACTACCATTTATCAATTTGAAGATGGTATCAGAGCCATGGAATTAAAATCCTGGATATTTTGTTGCTATGGTAGTCCGACAGCGATCAACCATCCTAAGACAAGCCCTAATATTGATAAGTCAACCTTCAAATGCACTCACTGCAATAAGACTGGTCCCACCAGTCTGGATATCCCACAATTTCAAAGCAATAACTCTTGGTATGACCAGGAAAACAATGAGGAACCGAGGGTTTGAACCATGGACCTTTAGATCATGTTTAGGCTATCAACACTTTGTTATTAATGATAATAATCGTGATCAACAGAAGAAGGATTCCAAGAAAACCTCGACTACAACTGTTGCCGAAATAAAAACAGAGGCTAATGTTGCTGAGAAAGCCTCTGCATTGGTAGCCGCTACTGATCATGGTGGTAAGTTTTTAAATACTTTTACACCTGTTATTAATAGTGCATGGATAATTGATTCTGGTGCTACAGATCATATGACTTTTGATTCTAGACAGGTTTCATCCCTTAGACTTTCCTCACAAAAAATTGTTTCCACAGCCAATGGTAAGACAACCCCAGTCATTGGGGAAGGATCCTTAACTCTTACTGATACTTTGAATTTGGATTCTGTTTTAGTTGTTCCATCTTTAGATTACAACCTTTTGTCAGTTTCTCAAATCACTGCAGCCTTATCTTGTATTGTCATTTTTTTGCCTGAATTTTGTGTGATTAAAGACATCCAATCAAGACAGACGATTGGTTGTGGTATTAAGCGGGGAAAACTCCATTACTTGGACTTGCAGTCAAAGGATTCAAATAAGTTGCAACAAGCCTTGATGGCAGATGGATCTGAGGAGGAGAAGAAAAAGTCTGAAATTTGGTTGTGGCATCGACGTCTGGGACATGCTTCCTTTGGTTATTTAAAAAAAATATTTCCTAGTTTGTTTGCAAAGAGTGATATTTCTGGTTTCCATTGTGATATTTGTGAATTGGCTAAAAGTCATCGTGCTTCGTTTCCGTTAATTTTGAATAAAAGTCCGTTTCCTTTTATGGTTATACATTCTGATGTTTGGGGCCCATCCAAAGTCCCAACTTTGAGTGGCTCACGTTGGTTTGTTACTTTTATTGATGATTGTACCAGAATGACATGGTTATGCTTGATGAAGACCAAAGATGAAGTGAACTTGTTGTTTCAAAAATTTCATAAAATGCTTGAAACTCAGTACAATGCAAAGGTTCGGGTTCTGCGTAGTGATAATGGTGGAGAATATCAAAGTTCTGATTTTCAAAAGTATTTGGAAGGACATGTCATCATTCATCAGACTACTTGTTCCAATACACCCCAACAAAATGGAGTCGCTGAACGAAAAAATCGGCACTTGTTAGAGGTTGTTCGTGCTTCCTTGATAGCAGCAAAAACACCGATATCTTATTGGGGAGAAGCAATCACATCTGCCGCATACTTGATCAATCGGGTACCTTCTAGCTCAATTAACTTTCAAACACCTCTCAAAACTCTTACTAATGCTGTAGTTGCCCCAACTGTCCCAAATCTACCTCCTCGTGTTTTTGGTTGCGTGGCATTTGTGCATCTACACAAGCACCAACGCACCAAGTTAACTTCCCATGCATTGCAATGTGTGTTTGTTGGATATGCATTGCACAAAAAGGGATATCGATGTTACCATCCTCCAACTCGACAAATGTATATTACAATGGATGTGGTGTTTCATGAAGATTCGATGTATTTTTCATCTGAGTCTGAACTTCAGGGGGAGTACCATAAGGAAATTCAGACTCTCGATTATGATTATCATATCTCTGAGGAAGATGAATCTGGACAATCTGAACTAGTGAACCAGGAAACAGGTGAGTTGGATATGAGTGGTCAACAATTTGGGTCCGAAGATGTCTTCATTGAAATACCAAACCAATCGTCGTCTGTTGAGGGTGTTCTTAATTTGGAACCTGATCCATTCATGAAACAGTTACCACACCGTCATAATAGAGGTATTCCTAAACCCACATATGAACCTGAATTGTCTACCAAAGTCAAATATCCCATGAGCAACTATGTGTCTAACCATCGTTTGTCTGAATCAAATAAGTCATTTGTAAATCAATTATCTACTGTAGCTATTCCTAACAGTGTGCAGGAAGCCTTAGCTGATCCAAGGTGGAAAGCAGCCATGAATGAAGAGATGAAATCATTGCAGAAGAATGAAACATGGGAACTCGTAGAATGTCCACCAGGAAAGAAGCCAGTTGGGTGTCGTTGGATCTATACTGTGAAGTACAAGGCAGATGGTAGTATTGAATGATTTAAAGCAAGACTGGTAGCAAAAGGGTACACTCAAACTTATGGAATTAACTACATAGAGACATTTGCACCTGTAGCTAAGATCAACACAGTTCGAGTATTACTGTCTTTAGCCGCAAACCTAGATTGGCCATTACAACAATTCGATGTCAAAAATGCCTTTCTGCATGGCGAGTTATCTGAAGAAGTATACATGGATCTTCCACCAGGATGCATGGTGTCAGAAAAGCAATGTCAGAAGGTGTGCAAATTGAAGAAGTCATTGTATGGGTTGAAGCAATCCCCGAGAGCATGGTTTGGAAGGTTCACAAAGTCAATGAGAGCTTTTGGCTATCGTCAAAGTAATTCATATCACACTTTGTTCCTGAAAAATCAACATGGTAAGATTACGACACTCATCGTATATGTGGATGACATGGTAGTTACAGGAAATGAACCTGAAGAAAGAAAAGCTTTACAAAATTATCTATCTAGAGAATTCGAAATGAAAGATCTAGGTCCTCTGAAATACTTTCTTGGGATTGAAGTTTCTCGATCAAGTGAAAGAATTTTTTTGTCTCAAAGAAAGTATGCCTTAGATCTTTTACAGGAGACTGGAATGTCGGGATGTCAACTTGTTAATACACCAATAGAAGAAGGTTTGAAATTGTGTGTTGAGCCTAATCAAGTATCAACCGATAAGGGAAGATATCAGAGACTTGTGGGGAGATTAATGTACTTAGCTCATACAAGACCAGATCTTGCTTATGCATTGAGTGTAGTGAGTCAATACATGCATAATCTTGGAGAGCAACATATGAATGCAGTCATGCGTATTTTGAGGCATTTGAAGAATGCTCCTGGGAAGGGAATTTTATTTGCTAAAAATGTTGATCATCAGAGTATAGAAGTATATACTGATGCTGATTGGGCCGGTGCGGTGGATGATAGGCGATTTACATCTGGTTACTTTACCTTTGTAGGTGGTAATCTTGTGACATGGAAAAGTAAGAAGCAGAATGTCGTCGCTCGTTCAAGTGCAGAAGCGGAATTTAGAGGTATGGCTCTAGGACTTTGTGAGGCATTATGGCTAAGACTCCTCTTACAGGATTTAGGTTACCTATCTAGGCAACTAATCCGATTGTTTTGTGATAATAAAGTCGCATGTGACATTGCTCATAATCCAGTACAACATGATCGTACAAAGCATGTCGAGGTGGATAGATTCTTCATTAAGGAAAAGTTGGATGATAAGATTGTGGTATTGCCTAAGATTCGATCAGAAGATCAATTGGCCGATATCCTTACCAAAGTTGTCTCAAGTTAAGTGTTCTCAAAATTTTTAGACAAGTTGGGCATGTATGACATCTATGCACCAACTTGAGGGAAAGTGTTGAGATATTAGGAATGTTTAGATATTAGGAAAGTTGAGATATTATGAATATTGAAATATTAGGAATATTGAGATATTAGGAATATTGAGATATTAGGAAAGTTGAGATATTATGATATTAGTTGTTATTTCCTTATATCATTCTTTCCTTGTATCATTCTTTCCCATTCTCAGAATGGTGATTACCCTCTATATATACTCTGTACATGAAGGAATGAAAGTATGAATGAAAAAACTACCATTTATCAATTTGAAGATGAAGAAGATGGGTTTGGACGAATATGGGAATGTGGTTTAGAGAGAGAAAGAGTGGTGGTGGGAGAAATGAGTAGATGTGACACGGTCATGCATGGGAGGGATTAAACGTGAGAGGGAATAAGCATGTGGGAAGTGGGAAGGGCGAGCAGTGGTGCAGCTACGTAGGACCATGCATGGCCATGCATGCATCTGGGAAGGGGGTAGGAAAAGGGAGTGTACCAGGGAATGTATGGGAACCTAAGCAAGAGGGATGTTGGGGGGAAAATGGGTTAGATAGATATGGGTAGAGAAGTAGAGAGAGAAAACGGGAATGAATGATTGGAGGATGATGAGCTGGTTATGGCGTTTCGGGAAGGGATGGTTCAGCCAAATCCATATACTCAGGCATGAGCAACCCAGTGCAGAAGCATGAGACTACACCAAAATGCATTATTGGAGAGCTAGCATGAAAGAGCCTAATGAAAATGTGTCGAGTGACTTCTCAGTGCCAACGGGAAGCAACCCACAAAGCTGTGTCAAGGCCTCTGCCTACCTCCTCTCTTCACTGTTTGTCTCCAGAGTGTGTTCAGATTCAACAATTTTAATATGTCATTGGTAAATATATCTTTTGTTTTTAAAAATAGAAAAATTAGTAACTCCTGTATTTTGTAAACTTACTAGACACTTATTATAAAAAAAAGGGTAATAATTTTTAAAATTATTTAAATATGAGTATTAATAAGTAGTGAGTGTCGATAAGATTTAATGAATAATAAAAATAAAAATATTGTTTTCAATATCTCAATAAGGGTTTAATTTATTTTTTTTAAAAAGAAAATTCAAATAACATTGAAGCTTATATTAACAAAGTGAATATATATATATATATATATATATATATATATATATATATATTTACAAAATTCAAACATATGTTTTCATAGGATAGCATTTTACTTGTTTGTTTAGTAGAAGTATCTATGAAGGTAATAACGCCACTTTCATTTAATGATTTTTATATAAACCCCAAGATGAGTATGAAAATAAAACTAAAACACTGATAATATTTCTAATGTATTTTTTTTTTTCAATCTTTGAACTAACCTTGTTACTTTTTGTTTTTTTTTTTTTTAATATAACTAAAGAAATAAACCTTTTTGTTATAATATTTTTTCTATTACCTATTTTCAAAATATTGTATTTTTTGTTAATATGCCTCAATAAAGGAAAAAAATAATTATTTATTGGATTTTTCTATAATTTATTTTTAAAAATTACCCTTTTAATGTTTCTAAACTTTTGCTTCCATAATCATTCTTGAAGAAATCCACAAAATTTTTGTAATGTATTTCCAAATGTTCATAACTTTGCTTCAAGGGAATTAAATGGGAAAAGGGAAGAATCGATTTGGAATAGCAAGGATTTTTAGAAGGAAAGAATTTGATTAGGAAGATTGTTATTATTTTCTTTTCTATGATATTAACTTGTTAGAAAGATTGTTATTATTCTACTTTATTTGGAATCAAGGAATTAAATGGAAAAAGGGAAGAATGGATTTGGAATAGTGGAGGTTTTTAGAAGGAAAGAATTTTAAAGGATTTGGTAGACAACTTTTTAAGAATTTTAAAGAATTTTAAATGGAAAGTTTTGTTAAAGGTAACTTTTTTTTTTTCCACATATACCATTTTTAATAAAGAACTTTCTCTAACTTCTTTTCAACACGAACCTAAATTCTAGTTAATTAAGACTATGAATCACATACGAAATACAATGAAGGCTGATGACAATTTTCAAATAAGATTTATAACTTTCATTTTTTTATAAAGAAATATATATTTTAAAATATATTTTTTAAAAAACCATTTCAATTAAATATTTTTTATTTTAAAATTTTAATAATAATTTTTATTTAAAAAATTTGAGTTATGAATTTCATATTAAAACATTGAATATAATAAAATCATTTTATATAACGCACTTTTGGTGAAAAAATCATTTTATAATTTATTATTTAAAGAAATTATTTTGTTTTAAAATATAAGAAGAATATGAAAAATAATTTAGTATGAAAAAAAATAAAAGAAATGAAAAGAAAAAAAAAAGTTTACGTGGGGTGGGGGGTTAGGTGGGTAGAGATAAAAAGGAAAATAAAAATAAAATAAAAAGAAAGCTAAAATGTGGGATGGGGGTTGGGAAAAATAAAAATAAAAAAATGGTGCAATTGGACGTGAGGTTGGGGAAGAGAAAAGGGAAGGAGGAGAGATGAGAGATGAAAGAGAGAGGGGAAATAATAAGGGAAGGTAGTTTAGGAATGTAAAATGTCGCATTAATAAAAATGGTGTTATAAATAGCAATTGAGTTTTTAATTTATGAGATTTGAATTTTATTAAAGTAAACTTTCTCTTTTTCGATGTTACCCTGTTACTCTTACCTCTTCTCTTTAAATTTAAATTAATACATATATTTTTGTCTTTTTCACTCTCTTTTCTTTACATACTATTCATTTCATCTTTTTTCTCTTTTTTGAACTTTAATGGACTTTTAAAGGGTGGAATCTTCTAAAATAAATTATTTTAAATATGAATGGGGATTCTTTTATTTCTATTTTCAATATGATAGATGCTCACATAGAATACAAGAAGAAAAAAAGAATTTGTTACAATAAGTAATGTATTTCTTTAATATTTTTATTAGAATAAATAATTCTCTAACTTGAGTGAATTCTCAATTTTAATTAATTTCACTTATATCATTGTAGTTATATATCTTTTTTTTTTTTTTTATCATTCATGTCATGTTATTTTAGTTATTTCTCTATTTTTATAATTATTAATAGAGGAGTAAAGGGATTTAAACGAAAACAAATATTCTTTTATGATAATAATCTTTTAATTTTTTAAAACTAGTGTAAGTTACTTTGCATTTTAAGTGAATTAAAAAGCCAATTCTAAGATAATTTAGATCATGCTGGAGGGATTTTTAAGTTTAATGTTGAGAAGTGATTTTAAATCATTGAAATTGATTGTTTCTGTAATTTTTATATAAATGACATTCTTAATTAATTTTGTTATGATAAATTTATTTACTTTTATAATTAAATTTATAATTAGGTTGATTTTAGTTAAGAAGAATTAATATTTAGATCATTCATATTTATGTCATAGCATGGTCAAACTAGTACACCAAAGTTATTTATTCTCGTTACAATACCAGACTCGAGAGAATTGTTTTCATTTCAATTCCTTCTCATACCAATCATGATCACCAAGAGACTGAAATCTAATTTTAGAATTCTTTTCCTTTGGGATTTGGTTCCAAACATAACTTTTGAACTATCTTTGTGAAAAATAATATTTACATCAATATATAATCATTAGTCATCCTAATTAAAGTATTAAATATAAACTCTAATGTAATCAAATATAAAAATTTTACCTTTTTGAAATAAGACACTTAAATGCATAAAATAAATTACAAGGAAAATAAACATCACAACTCATATCCATGATGGTACTACAAATAATATCCATACATTTCAAATATCTACTCTAAATTATATACAACAGCATTGAGCCTAATTCATTCCTCAGACTCATATCCACTAGCCTTTAATGAGTTCCATCAAAAAGGATGGTACAACATGTAGTATAGCTTGTTTTCAAGTTGTTCAAAACACTCTTATTCAATTGGCTCACACTCCTTCAAGTTGAGGAGGGTGTATCTCACATCCTTTTATTAGACATGGATTACTTGAGTTGATCTTGAGATCAAGTGTTGTTTCTGTATAAAATTTATTTAAAAAATACAACTCCTTCAGAAATTAAGAAAACATGGTTTTTGTGCAGTGGTCAAAAAATTGAAATGTCCTAGCCATTTTTACAGGAATGAAAGTCATGTTTCCTGAAGTAACTCCATCATTAGTGTTGTAGGTGCTTCTTCTACCTTTGCGAAAGGCTCCATTTTGAACACTATGAGACATTGATGAGTCCGAGTCTCACAAAAAAGTAAAAAACTCCATCCAAATCATGAAAAGTATCGAGTAAAGCAAAAATATTAGGAAAAATCTCAAATTTTCTTTTTTATATTACAATGAAATTATGACGAAAATAAATTACAAAAACTCTAATCAACTTTCTTGTGATAAGAAAATAAAATTGCATAAAAAGGCCCCTAAGAAAAAAGATGCAAAACAATTTTTTTTTTAAAGTACACATGATGTATAGAACTATATAATAAGGCAAAGCCACACAAAGGGTGCAAAACATGCATTCAAAGTTCTTGTTTTAGCTTCAATTCAACTCTTATATATGGTGTTGATATGTTATTTCCTAGTATATTATTTAGTATACTTGTAACTTCATTTTGTTGTATCCAAGCAATAAACATAATTTTAACCCTCTTTGTGCTCATCAAGAGACTTTCTATTATTTTAATGCCTTAAGGGGATATGACTATAATTATTATGTTTTAGTATCAATTTGTATTTTTGATAAATTCATTATCATGTAGAAAAGTGAGGTTTGCCAGAGGAAAAAGGAGGAGAATTCCATAATCCTTGGGTGCATTTGCTTATGTTTTTTTGTTGTATCTCTCCTCAAGGTGTGTCTCAACTCAAATGTACATCTTTATATGTTTATTAATTGTCATTCTAGTGTTCTTTTATGATTCCATATGCAAATCTTGTTGTCTTTGGTAATTCCATATATATCAAGTACACTATTAATATTATCGACCTTTGTTTTGAATAAGTAAGAAACCAAAAATTGAAAAGTAGGATAAGAAACTGAGTTTCACTTAACCACACAGAAAGATCCTAACTTTGCTCTTGTTCTACATGCAGAATTTAGGTGATAAAGTTTTTAGAATCTTGTATTTGTTTTTATTGCAATGAATTATGAATGTGTTTTTTTTTCTAATTTTTGAAGTAACAGCAATGTATTATGGTTGGAACGTCAAACATTATTTTATTTTTTCAGTCTTTATATTATATTGTCATAAAACCAAATATATTATGAAATTTTCAATCATCTTAAGTTTCTGTGTGTGGTCTTTATAATATATTACCATTAAATTAGATATATTATGAAAATTTCAATCAACTTAAGTGTGTTGAAGGTAAAACATATATAGAATCTAAATGATAGTGATGCTATTTAATATTTTAATCTCTTTCATTTTGATGTGAATAGTAATGTCAATGTGTACACCCATATTGTAAAAAACCTATCTGTGAGGTTTAATGCATGCTCTAAACATCTTTTTCAACAACATATATGTGCACATTTTGCAATGGCAAAGAATTCTTTGCAGTGGCCCTTAGCAAATTGGCATACACTCTTTCTTCTATTGCAGTACAAGTTGTTGGATTTGACTCGTTCAATAGACCTTATCCTTCTTGCAAAGATTTTAGCACTATATGTGTTGCTTTGGTGCCTAGAAATTCGGGAGAATATGGTGATTTTTTACATGATTGATATTGCTTCAAAGGGACTCGGCTTTGCTTACCCAAAACATCATTTCATGAGCAAGTAATATTGGAACTTCATGCTGGAGAAACAACTGGTCATTTTGGAAGAGATGAAACCATTACAATGGTGGAAAATCATTTTTATTGAACAAGTCTGAAAAAATATGTGGCTAAGAATGTCTCCAGACATCAAACCTGCAAATTATCAAAGAGGCAAAGGAAGAATATAGGTCTATACATGCCACTTCTGTGCCACATGAGCCATGGCTAGACCTGTGCATGGATTTTGTCCCTGGTTTTCCAAAAACTATCAGAGACATGATTGTATACTTGTAGCGATAAATCATTACTCCAAGATGGTACAATTTATCCCATGCTTAAGGACTAAAGATGTTGCCTGATTGTTAAACTCTTCTTCAAGGAATACCTATCAAAAAAAAAAAAAAACTCTTCTTCAAGGAAATTGTTCACCTTCATGATTTTCCTAAATTGGATGGTAGATCCATGAGTTACTTCTGGTGAACTTTATGGAAAATACCGAATGCCAAACTAAAGTTTTCTTTTTCTTTTCACCCTTAAACAAATGGCTAAATAGAAGTTGTTAATTGAAGCTTGGATCATTTACTTCACTGCCTAACTAGAGATCAGATCAATGGCCAAATTTGCAAATAATAGCTCCCTGAACAGGTCTATTGGTCACAGTCCTTTTGAGATTGTGACTGAATCGCTTCCTAGAAAGCCTATGGATTTGGTTCCTTTACCAATGGATGCATGACCTATCATTGAAGCTGATGCTTTTAGTGAGCATATAGATGACATACAACATCATGTTTTTTGATAGGAAACCACACATGAATATATTGATAAGATAAAATAGTACATAAGGAGGATGAGAAATCCTCCCGCCAGAATTAAAACTAAACAACACAATAAAATAACATGACACTACACCGTCTCATTGGACCTACATACTGCTAGCCAATCTAGTTGTAAAACGTTAAGGGGAATGCCCTTAAACCCCGTTGAGCAAAAAGCCCACATACAACATCATGTTCAATGAAAATTGTTTTCATCAATGAAATTATAAGTCATATGAATACATGTTTTTCCAGCTTGCCTATCAAATAAATAAATAAGTCATACGATGATGTGAAAATAAAATTTGCTCAACTGATTGAAGGTGATATGGTTATTGTGTGAATAAGGCCTGAACAATATCCTAGAGGTGCCTATAAGAAACGCCACTCAAAGAATGTTGGTCCCTATAAAATTCTCAGGAAAACAAGTCCCAACGCTTATGTACTTGACTTGCCAGAAAATATGAGCATTAATAAGATCTCTAATATTAAAGACCGCACCCTTTATCCTAATCCTAAAGCGGCTACATCAATTAATGGTCCAAATGGTCATCTTCTACCAGCCCCTTGATTGAAAGAGAAGATTGAAAAGTTGTTGGTCACTAAATTGTTTCAACCAGAAGAGGAGGTTATCAAAAGTATCTTGTGGAATGGAGAGAAAGGCCACTTTGAGATTGTATGTGGATCACAAGCAATGAATTTCAGCAGTTGAATTGTGATCTTTATGAGAAACTCCATGCCTTTAACTTGTCAAGGTTGAGTTTTCCGAAGGGAGGGGGGTGGGTATTGGAGTGTTCTTATTTCCAAAGTCATTAATGCTTTATATTTCCAAGTGCCTTTTAATTTTTATTTATCAGTTCAAGTTTCTGATTTCTCAGCTTAATTATTACTGTGATTGGTTCCAAAGAGTGTTAGGGGTCTTAAGAGTCTTAGGGGTCTTAGGGTTGTAGTTTCCAAAGCTGATCACTCTATCTTCTACAAGGATCAATGAATGAAAACACAAAACCTTCCAGCTTTCAATGTTTTCATTTTTGTGTGATGAAAACGAAACCTATATGTGAAGCCTAAGGTTTTTGGAAGTAATTCCTAGACTCCCATCATTTTTTTTGGTACTTTTCTGTTCTGCATCAGTTAGGGCATGAAGCACAATGCATCAAATATGTAAGAGCAACTAAAGTGTACACATCATTCACTACAAGGAAAAGGGAAAGGAAAACATTCAATCCATAAAAGTGTTGCCAGCATTCCATCTGCTGGCAAATAGTCATTGTCATGTTGCCATCTGACATGGACATGAGTTCTGGAAAAAGATACTACTCAAAGCAAGAATTTTTTAATTAGTGTGTGGAACATCAGTGTTTGTGTATGCCCACTAGCTTGTGTGTATATATGTTTATGAATTTCTCCTTCAATAGTGACACTAAAAAATGCTGCCATAAAATAAAATACAAAAATGTCTTGAAGTCATAAATATACATTGAAGAAAGCAATGCCTTCATAATAGGTCCTGTAAGTCCAAAATAAAAGGACATAATGCATCTTCTTTTTCACATTTGGCAACGACAAAGAGCCCCACACCCCCTCCCCACAACAGAGGGGTAAGAAGAACAAAGAAACTAAAAGAGAAAAAAAGGGAGACAACTAATTTTGTTTCTACTTTTATATTATTTTATCATCAACATTACTGTTATTATAAGCATTGGAATATCATCAGTCTATGAATCTTAGTGTCTTTAAAAACAGATGAAAGCCACACATGCCAGCAATGGAATAAACTGAAGTTCACATTTTTTAAATGATTTTTACCCTTCCTTGCAAAAGGTAAAAACAGAAAAATGAAATGGAGCCTGTTTCTACTAAAATTAGTTCAAAAACAAAGTTTTAAAGAAATTCGAAATATATAGTGCTAAAATGCAACCACCAGCCAGATCAAAAGCATACCTGAAAATATATCTCAAGTTCAAATGATGGGTTGGTGAAAGGGAAATATGTATCAATCCAGCGCATTTCCACATTACCTGCAAATTTCAACAGATTTAGCCCACACAGATTCTATACAGTATATGGTAAACCCCAAGATGAAAACTACCTTTCTGATAGATTTCAGAAATTTCAAGAATAATAGCACTCTTAAATGTTTCCTTACGTAATTTATCAATGATTCTTAACAAGTACCTTGAGAATCACAAATAATTCCCTATATTATTCTGGACTATCTTGATTTGACTTCTAAATGACCAACCTGTACCGCTTTTGCATAACATGAATTGCTTTCCCACTTTTGAGTTGCTTCTTTAGCACCTCTTTTCAATACACATATTACTTACTGATCAAAAAAAAAAAAAAAAAATGAATTGCTTTCCTCACTTAAATTTATTATTTTATTATTTTATTATTTTATTATTTCATTATTTTTCCCCCCTTTTACTTGCAGTATTTCCCAGATTTTGAATTATTCGACCTGATAAATGATTCCTTAACTCATATTTCTCACTGCAGCATCAACTGATAGCATTAAGTTTGCATCTGATTAAGACAATCTCCTGATCTAAGTTTACCAAACAAGTGCTGCACCAAACCCTCAAGACATTTCTTTAAATCCTCAGCCGCATAAGACGTGCCATCCATTCCAGATGTCTCCCAATCACCTGGAAAGAAGACACGAACACCTTCCATCTGCATGATAAGTTATTGAACTGAAGAAAACATTAAGAAACTTGTTAATAGAAAACAATCATTGATAAAATCAGAGATAAGAAACCTGATGAAAAACAGGGTAGTGAGTTGAATCAATGGAATCTCTAGGATAAACATCTCCAGTCACAAGGAAATGAGTGTGTCCCCTCCTCAATAGCTCTGCTTGATGAGCACTAGTGTGGCACCTCAAGACAGTTTGAGAGTCAATGTAGTATGTATCATTGTAACTTCTACTGACGTGACAGGAGGAACCAAGACATCATCAAAATTCTGCAAGAAGTTGACTTTCTAGCATAAGAATTCATAGAAATATGGATAAGAATCTTGGAAGCAGACATTGACCAAAACTTCCATGCCTTATAAATAGGATCTATCTGGAGGATTTAGTAGGCTGTTTTGTTGAAACTTAAATATCCAATCTTAATAAGGGAGAAACGGTGATGGCCAAGAGAATCGATTAAAAATAGAAGCACAACCATGAAGAACATTAACAAACAAGCTTTAAATCCAATAACTATTAGTTATTAGTTTGAATATGCTTGTGTAAAGAGAAAGAGGAAACCAATGACCATTTTATAGAGTGGCCATATGTCTAGTTAGGAGAACGGTTTTTTGTCTTCTTTGCCTAGTTTCTTGGGCAATCTGTTTGTATACTTCATGTGTACTGTTTTCGCCACTTCTAGGCGCTTCTAATACAAGCTCTTATTTACCTATCAAAAAAAGAATTAGTTTGAGTGTTAGCATGGTAATAACCATTGAAGCCATAAACTTTAAGCCATTGAAAGTCAACATAAGCAAGCGAATGGCTGTGTTGACTGACCTGGTATTATATGCATTAAGAGCAAGAGTTAATGCAGGGCATTCTATTCTGGATAAGCCTGAAGACTCGTGACACAAACTTTCAATTTTGAATGTTTATTTTGAAAAATAGATAAAATAATTAAAATTAGTTAATAATTTTGGAGATATAGATACAGAAATGCATAACCGAACTCCAAATTCCAGACCAAAATGCAGCTCATTATCCAGTCATGCCATCACAAAACACCTCAAAGCTTCATGGCTTATGGAAAGACTCTTTGATGCACACATCACAACCTGGATTCAGATTAGACCTCAACACACTACTGCAAAATCTCTAGTCAGATTTGTGATCTCAAGTCAAGCCAAAGTTGATGCTAATTTGTTTTCCTCCTACTTTGCCAAAGAATCGACCTCCAAAGAGGTACGGAGCAAAAATACCTACCATGCCATATTCTAGATATCTCAGCAAAGAGAAAATAAAGAACCCTAAAAAAAAAAGAACCATAAAATAATGAACCTCTCCAAGAAGTTTTGGAAATCCATAAACTTCATTGGTTCATTAGGTAATATGATGCAACATATCTCACTGGACCCAGGCCTTTAAATTGTAAAAAGTCTATGAATCATATGTTGCTCAGCTCTCTTTCCAATAATATGCAATTAGTGAACCACTCATATATTTTTGGCCTTTGGCTAATGTAATTATATTTTCTCATCAAGAAATACGTGTGGTTCTTTCTCCCCTATTAAGTAAGTTCCCCCGTTCAACAATTCCGAACCAGTAAGCTTCAGAATGTGTAAGTCATAGTGTCATACAAATAAATTAATTATCTTTCTTTCTCCTAATATCTAGCTTCACATTTCATTCAGCAATAATTCCGATTTATTAAAACTAGCAAATTTATTTTATCAAACACTTTACACTTTAACTATCCCCACAAACTAAAATCCATCAAAATAGGCATGTTCCAATGAGCCTACCTCTTGAGACCATAGCACAGGCTAAGTACTGTTACATGTAGTTGTGCTTAGAAGAAGTTATCTAGAATAGCAGTAGATCCTTCTAGTAGTTCATTGAGAGTTTGGGAGGTAGGGGCACTTTCTTGCTGCTTTTCTTCATTGTTGTTTCTTTCAATTTTGATGCCTAGAGTAACTTGTTGACTACAAGTGCACTTGGATTATATCCTCCTTTGTGTCCTTTTATAAATAGTATCTACTCATGACTGGTCAAAAGCAATAGCTGATAACATACATTTGCACCATATAAAGTCCAAGTTCCTAAAGTTTCAGTCAAAATAGGGAAAATTAAAGAGTTTTTCTTTCTCATAATATTAGGGAAATTACAGTTATGACATGTGAACACATGTGAAAACTAAGTCCCACAAATGAAATTACAATGCATAAATTATAATGATGGAACTGTGTAATTCAGTCACTATTCCCATAACATAAAACAATGGTTAAAATGTAGAGCAGTTGTAGCTGAGAGCCATTAAGTTTGCTTGATTCAAGCACATGATTACAAAGTTGTGAGTTTATAAGCTACCACTACTGCATAAAAGTTTGAGTGAAATATGCACTTGCTTTGTAATAATTTTCAGTTCCATTAAGCATTTGCAATGGACTTCTAATATTTTATCAATCATCTATTTTATGACATTGTTATATTTCATGATAAGACATGCAGATCATGCTTTATAATTATGCTTGTAAGTACAAGACAAACATGGGGTTTATAACAATGACAATTTCTCATGCCTAAGAAGAAAATTTCATATTTTGGGTTCTTTATAAATCTAATGGCGGGTTAGAATAATTTGATAAATGCTATTTAGATTACTGAATATTATTTGAAGTGAAAAGTGTTCAATTAGTAGAAATTGCACTAGTCATGAGCCTGAAGATTATATTGAAGAACACAAAAGGGGGCACAACCCAAGTACGCTCAGAGAATACAAGCTGCAGCTGAACACCTATAAGAGAGAAGAGCAGCAAATACTAAAATAGATAGCAAACAGCCCCATGCTTTAGATCCCACCTAAGCTCTCCATGAAATCCAAGAATTTTCTACTCCTATTCAAACTATTTCCAAAAGCTTTTATTTTTTAAAATTTTTCCAATTACAAACTTATATTATTCTAATTAATTATTATCATTACGACAATTGTGTTTAACAAAAATTCATAAATATTATTTTTCTCCTGCAATACTATTAGAGAATTTTTACAATCTCCATCAATGCTAATTACCAAAATAATGATAATAGTAGGTGTTGTAAAATTTTTTTTTGCTTGCCTACAATAAAGAAAAAAATTAAATAAATCAATATAAAAGGACTGAAATAACCTGTAAGTGATTGAGAATGCTATTAATTTTATTTTCCTAAGAGACAACATGTCCCTTTGAATCCTAGGTTGCCTAATGTCCCTCTCAAAACATAAATTAACTTTCAATTTTTTTTTTAAACAAAACAACTTTCCTGAATTTTTTCTCACTTGTATCATGATAGAGAAATATACACCTATATGATACATATCTGCAAGACTATCCTTGAATTTTTTGTACAAAAGCTAGGTCAAACAAACCTTTTCCTTAATAGACCACTATAAGTCCATGCCTTTATTTTACCAAAGGAATTTCAAATTTGGAGTATGTCCAGAATACTGCATTTAAGAGTTGAATAAACACTGGAGAGAACTGATAAACCTGGTAAACTGAATGCCTGTTCTGGACTTTTTTTTTATATGTAAGTTTGGATGGAAGTTTGGATACTAGGTTCCCTACTTAGAACATCGTCGATGGAATAATGGGCAACATATGCAAATACCACTTTCATGGATTCTTAAATGTTAAAACACCTAGGACAGGACACTAACCAACAGGAAATGAGCAGCAAAATAAATATAAACAGCAACAAAATGTCAAGCACCAGTCATAGCAAGATAATACAAGTTCCAAATAGTGCAATGTATAGCTCAAAACAGTGAAAAAAAAACATGCATACAATTTCTATTTTATTTCTTAATGGTCAAACCTCTTTTGTGGAGACTATTGGGCAAAGGTCGTCAAACTTATCAAATTTGTTTGAGTAATTGGCATCAAAATAATCATATATTGCATTCTTCAGAATTCCAATTGGGTGTTGATCCCTCCTGTGAAGCTGCATTCCAAGTTTCAAAAAAATTGCATCCAGGACATTGTTTGTAGGATCATCCCTCACCACATCTACAAACCCCACAACCAAATATATCAAGCCAACCAAAAGAACTTGAAAAAGGTTCAGTACATGAATTCTAATTTTACCAAATATTCAGAATAGAATAACTCAAAAAATTTTAAAAATACAAAGACTCCAAGTTGCATTTCACGACCTGACGAAGTATCATCTGAGATATAGCTTAGTGAGTATAGTTTATTTTTTATGGCTCTGCAAGCCAAGTTTATCAAGGCAATCAGCAAAATCCAAAAACTCGAGTACATTAATTCCAATCACATAGACTTCCAGATCTTCGAATTGAAAAAATTAAAAAAAAAAATTGAAATTGACCCTGAGTTTTAGAAACAAAATCCACCATTCAACTACATTAAACCAATCCAAAGCAATAAAAAACAACCCATTAGATGAATTTTGACGTCAACCAATATGCAAATAAGCATAAAAATTATAAATATAAAGGAAATCAGAGTTGTAAGTGCATTCTTACTTTCAAAACATTTGCATATCTTCCCTACAAAACCCACATTCACATATATCAAACCAATTGAAAAAATGCCATAAACCCAGTACAGAATCCTCATTTCACCAAATACCCAAAACAAATACACCATTAAAAAAATAAAAAATAAAAAGGGAGAAAATTTAACCTTTATCAGAGGGCTAAATTGCAAGCCTAGTTATATAAATGAACCAAACACCTCCAACAGTACAACAAATAGAACAGAAAGTAACCCGCTAAGCTTGTAAAACGCAAAATAAGTTCTTGAATTCCAATTTCAAAAAAAAAAAAATTAGAATCCATATAACCAAAAGAAACCCAAAAACTAAAAAATAAATAAATAAAAGAAAAAAGAAAAGGGAAACCATTCCTGAATTCTACTATCGCCAAACAGAACGAGGAGTATAACAGGAAAAAAAAAAAAAAGGAAAGAGAGAAAGAAGTGAAAGTTGAAACATGCATTCTTAATTTCACAGAAATGACGTCTCTAACTATGTAAGTCTCAAAAGAGAGAAGGAAGTCTGATAACGACAATTGCAAATTGAATGACACAAGTTAGGCATAAGAATACCCAGAAAAACGCAAATTGGATGCTTGAATTCGAACCTAGAGGGTAAAAAAAAAGGCACAATAGAAAAGAAATAAGATTGTGAAATTGCAAACAAACGACACGACTTGAGTGCAAATGTCTGCAAAAACGCAAATTGGGCACACGAAATTCAAGCTAAAGATCCTTTTTAAACGCAATCTTGGGATGTGGGTATGTTACCATCTCTGCTAATCTTGACTCCACCAAGCTCCAGAACCGAGACCACCGGTTGCCTCCACTTGTGAGCAGCAGAAGAGGAGAAAGGAATGGAAAAGGAGAAGCCAATGATGGCATTTCTGTGGAGTAAAATGGAGGGTTTGGAGAAGAGAGTGGCTTGGGCAAGTGAAATGGGCACAGCCATGAAGTGGTGGTGGCGAGCAGTGGCCCCTCTGAAGTAAGTAACCATCTCTGCTTCTTCTATTTTCTCCCCCAAACCTCTACTGAGATGTGTCCAAAATATAACCAGTAATTTTGAATATTAGGCCACATTAGGGCAATTTGAAATAAGGTTGTTTCATTAAAAGGAATGAATCATCTCTGATTTGTAAATCTAACCCTCCACCTTTTTTAATCCTCAAAAAAGGAGAAATGATTTTCTTGTCTAAGACCTCTAATTGCTTTAACCCAAGATTTGGCTCTATCATTCACCAGAATTGCGAAATTTTTTGAAGAGAAACAAGTGCGGAGGTTGATGGTTGGCGTGTTAGATTTTCTGCTTGCTGTGTTGGAGTTGGGCTTTCATGGAGGAGGATTGTTGGTAGCGTGGTGGCTGGCATGAAGATGTGTGTGGAAGCTGGAAGGTGATCCTGCCCATATGTCAGTGAGTAGGGGCTTTTGTTTGAGATGAAGGTTGTGGGCCCCTGAGAATGATCAGGGTCGTCCATTGGGTTGTTGGTTTGATGGTTTTTAATGGGCTGGCCCACATGGATAAATAAAGGGCACTTGTGTTTTGATGGTCCGAAATGGAAAATATATGGTTTCGAAACCAACTTTATGAAATATGAGAGTTACATTTTAATATGGAAAGTAATATTGATTTCATGCACTTAGAACTGGCTCCATTTTTTGTGTCAAGATTACCCTTCTGGATCTCCATTACCAATCTAACAAAATAGGTAGAAATGTTAAGAATTTGGGTTTAGCTATAGTGATGGCAGCGATGATGGACTGAGCTACGACGACAATGACTTTGGCACCTCCAGATTTTTCTTTTCCTTCAACTGCTACGGCTATTGTTAAGATGGAGGTGGATCAACGGCGAATAGATGTTGAAGGATTGGAATTTGGTGTGGTGAAGACGAAGATGATTTTAAAGTTGGAAGTCGTCGGAATTGGAGATGTGAAGAAGCCACAACAGTGATGGTGGGTTCTTGTCACGATTAAGGGGAAGTTGGTGGTGATTAATGGCAACAATGGTCCACGCTCATCTTGTGCTGCGATCGCATGGCGGCTCTGCTTCAACTCTCTCTTTTTTCAGTGAAAAAACCCTGAAAATGAAGAAGATGACGAATGAATAGGAGAAATTGAAAAGATGAGCCAAGAAACCTCTTCAAATTTTGATCGGTGTTGACATGGAGGCTTGGATGCTACTGTGGAAGAAAAATCCAGAGGTGCCAAGGTCGTCGCAGCTCCACATCAATCCATCGTCGCTGCCACCACTGTAACCTTTTTTTTTATCAATAATGGAGACCCAAAGGGCAATCTTAGCACAAAAAATGGAGTCAGCTCAGAGAGCATGAAAACAATATTACTTTCCATATGAAAATCTAGTTTTCATATTTCATAAAATTGGATTCCGAAAACCATATATTTTCCAAATAGCCCCATCAAAACACAAGTTTCCCATAAATAAATACCATCTTATCAAACAAGGCATGTAAACATAAGGTTCTTTTAAATTTGAATTATGGATATAAATTCATTAAACATTGGTCCAATCCATGCAAAGATTACTTTCTTTAGAAATCAAAATATCCATAGAAAAATATTAAATAATGTGCGTTTAATACCACTCTCTTAACATTCAATAAAATTATTATTTACAAAAACTAATGCAATCATATAAGCAAGTTCTAAAATTGATTTTCCAATTCTGTAATTATTTCTTATTTTTTAATCCTATGTTTATTTTTTGAAAAATTTGAGAAAAATAAACTAAAAAGGAAAAAATAGAAGAAAAGAAAAGAAAAAAAAATATTAAAGTTAACAAATCATTTTTACTTGTTTTTTCAAACTTATTTCACTATTTTTTTTTCTTTTCCATATAAAAAAATAAATAATTTTAAAATATATAAAATTTAACTAATTTTAATTATATGTATAAAATCATTTTTTTTTCTTTATTTCTCCTTTTTGAGTAGTTTCCTAGAACAAAAAATAGTTTAAAAATTTATTATTGTGTATGGTTCTTGGTAGGAGTGCAACTTTGGCAGATTGGTCGAATCCAATCCAATATTTGATTGTGTTTGGACAATTATTTTTAATATTCAAGTTAAACTTTTTCAACTCGAATTCAATTTGAGCTAGATTGAAACCAAAGTTTAAATTAGGGATAGAAACACTTCTTCGGATCACTACTGAACAAACTTTTAATGTTTTTTATAATATATGTTATCTCATATAATAATATTTATTCTTTCTAAATTTTTATAAAAAAAATAAATTATATTATATCATATATTTTTTCATTTTTTTAAAGATATATAACTTTGTTTTTTTTTTTTTTTTGTTATTTTAAAATCTTGTCCTACTTACCATTTAAAATTTGATATAGGTATATATATATATAATATTTTTTATTGAAAAAACATTCTACATGTATTTTGAATTATACAATTAAGAGCTAACCCAAGTTTAACCCCATCAACCTGAGCTCAAAGAAATGAAGTTGGTTGAGCTTGAATTGAATACCTTTGTTTAAAGGTTGGACAAAAATTAAATTAATTATTTATTAATCCCTATTAAATTATTCCGATTAGCAATGAACCCACCAATTTGTCCAAGTTGTAATATTAACCCACCAATTTGTCCAAGACCCTAGTTAGAAAGTTTAGAGGTTGGGTTGAACTTAAATTAATTATTTATTAATCCTATTAGATTATTTGGATTAGGTATGAACCCAACAATTTGTCCAAGTTGTCCTGTTAACCCACCAATTTGTCCAAATTGACCCTAGTTAGATATCTTAGATGTAATAAAATAAATTAAAAATTTTAAAATTTTAAAATTTAAAAATAGATTTAAAATTACTAAATTATTATTTTTATGTATTTATTTAAATATATTGTAATTATTTATACTTTTAAATGAAAATATTAAATAATTTTAAAATACATAGAATTTTAATTAATTTTAACTATAATTTTTTTTTTTTTCATTTTCTTGATCATGCAACCAACCGCACTTACCTTTTAATGACATCTTTGCACCAAAAAGGGGACAAAAAAAGGGCTTTAAAACAACTCCTGGGATGTGTTTGGAAGCCGCTTAATTTCAGCTTCAATTCTTCTTACTTCGTGTACTCATAGAGGGGGTCTAACAAACAAAGCTCAGTCTTTTTTTCTTATGCCTCTATTGCTTCAGCTAGTCCGATGAACTGCGATCAGGTAAAACCATTTTCTTGCACGGTTGCACCAGAAGTAAACTCCGTTGTGTTTCCGAGAAATTCAAAGAAAAGAAAAAAAAAATAATAAGGGAATTTCTATTTGGTTATTGGAAAACGAAGAATATACTAGACCCTCGCTCAATTAAGAAAAATTCTGTTTGGTTGGGGAGAAACTGAGGGAAAGAAATTTAAATTGTATACAACGACGCTCAATTAAAAAGTTCTGTTTGGTTGCCGAAAAAAAAAAATGCAAGAAAAGAAAAGGAAAACAAAAAAGTTGTTTGATCACGGAGGCACCGCCATTTTCTTTGCTTGTCCTATGCTTTCTGAGCAGCCAAACATAGGAGTGTTTATATTGTTTTGGTTTCTAGAAAGTGGGGACTGAATTGAACTAAGGCAGGTGGTTGGATTAGGCCCACTTAAGTGAATGTTCCCATTTTTGCGGTCCCTAACAATGAAAAATTGAAATTCTAAATTGTATTTATATTTTATTTGAGGATTTTTTTCCCTCATTTTCTCGGCAATCAAACGGAGTTCTTAGTCATTGACACCCTTCGTGTTTGAAGCCTTAGAAAATCAATGTCATATCAGGTCATTCTATGGAAGGATGATCTATCATCTTGATTGAAACCGAAGAAATTCAAGGATGGTTTATCTAATGAACCATGGAATTTCAATATATAACTGTAGAGTATCTACCATATCAAAATTTCTTTTTACATCTAATTTAAAGTTGTAACTCGATAAAAAGATGAAGACTGGGCCCATGACTGTTTGGTTGCTTGGAAAATTAAGGAAAAAAGAAGAATAAAATTTATGTTAAATATGAAAACCTATCTTCAATTAAGGAGAGTAGTGGTATCAGGATCAGTGAAGTGGAGATTTCTGTGCGTTAAAGGTCCCAAACAAGGAAAAAAAAACGTTTACAGCTCACTGGCATTCCATATAATAGACACAATGACGGGGGTACAACATTTTGGAAAAATAGGGGTGACTAGGGCTTGTGTTGGTTTGAGCAACTAGTTATCAACATTGTTTCATGAGATTTTAGCATTATTTTCTCTATATACGTGTATGGTAGTAGTTCATTTTTCATGAGATTGCCCAATTGTTATTACTTTAGTTTAATTAATATCTTTAAATTAATGAGCGCCTTTTTTAAAATAAACTTGAAGAAGAGGGTGTCAACATCTTTTGATGATGAAGGAGAGGTTGTGGTCTCCACGCTGCCTATTCTTCTAAAAATTCACCCTCCTTTACCACCACAAAGGATGTTCTATAGATGAACAAGTCTCATCCCTTTTTAATATTTTTCTTGAAGAAAACCACATACTTTTCTCACTTTGCAAGAACTTTAACCCCTCTCTTCCTCACCATACGTCCTTTGAATGATCTGTTTCCAAAATACTTTTCATTTAGAAACAAATCTCCAATACCACTTTCTCTGGAGAACTTTATCAAGGGAAAAAAGGCACCTTATGCCCAACACCCTTTTTACTTTTTCCCCTACAAACAATTGACCATTTTATTAAATGAATATTTTTTTCTAAAGCCCCTCATCTTGGTAATCCTACGAAGGGAAATTAACTTCTGATCAAATAAAATGGGTCAGAGCAACACAAGGAAGCATATTAAAGGAACTACATATTCATTACCCTTTCAAGATACAAAGTTTTGAGTACATAAAAGTTGACCTTAAGGAACCTAAAACTTGTATATACCTAAGAAAATGGCTACATGCTAGTAGTTTATCCAAAAAGAAGCAAAAAGAAAAAGGCGACAAGGGCTATATGCCTTGTTGACCATCTTTCAGAACTTGTACGTATCTAGTTTTACTAGGTCTTCATCAGAAAAATTTAGGAAACTACAAAGTGAGTATAACTCAGTTAATAATCATCTAATGCAGCTTTTAGGACGGTCAATCCCAAATAGAAAGAAAAGAGTTTCATCATGCATATAACACTCAATGTAGATAATATATAGCATAATAATTAAGTAGGCATACAACATTGGACAACATGATATATAATCAATCAAACACATGCATAATCCATGGCTACGATATCAGTCAAACTCTCGGCATATGCCAATATCATGCAATATAACTGCTACAATGCCTCTTCCTCCATCGACATATATCATATATGCGTCCACAAACGACATATATCTCATATACTACAGTGTTATATAGACATAGTGTCCCTATATCTCTCAACATGTTTCTCATACAAACTTCTCCAGTGCCCCTTCATTTCTTAGCACAAAGATTACTAGGTCAATCAGTTATAGTTTGCCCTTCCATCTCTACAACACTATATAGGTCCAGGGTATATTACAATTACATCCATAGTAATAATATAAAGTACCATAATGACAATACCAATGATTTTCAGTGAATCGTAAGTACTAGGTAAGCTCCTAAGAAAGATTGGAAGGGTTATAATGGTCTTGCTTAAAACCCAACCTCCTTAGACAAAGCTTCCCTAAACTATGCCCATCCATTTATGATCACCGAACCATCTTAACTATTTATATACACAGATATCAAAGATACAAGGAACGTATATCTATTATGAAGATAGCATTTGACCAACACATTTTCAAAGCATATCTCATGCTACTTTTTAAAAATAATGAATACATATATAACATTTGAAATATGAGATGTAATTTTAAAACTATATAAAATCATGCATTATAAGATCACTCACCTTTTAAATTGGAATTGTTACACTACATTTGTTACGACACCTCAAAGATCCAACCTTTGGAATAAAACCACCATAAGAGTCTTTCCATACTTTTCTACTTTCCTTTCTTGGTAGATGAACACCCTATTTATAGGAACCCAAAGCAAGTAAACATATAGGTGACTCGTCACTAGGTGTCAATCAAAAGGAAATGATTAGTGTCTCCTTTATTACACGGAGACAACATGTGACATGTCTTGATCCTTGCAACTACTTGGCAAGTGCAGCAGCTTGTTGTGTCACCATGCCATACTAGGTGTTAAGCGATGAAGGCGACTCAGTGTCCTTTAGGTTGCATGTATTTTGACATCTTGTGCTTGTTTGCATGCATTGCAACACCTTATGCTTGGTTATATGCTTTCACATTATACTTGGTTTCAAGCTTTCGACACCTCATACTTGTCTGCATGCCTTCAACATCTCCTACTTGGTTGCATGCTCTTTGACAACTGATATTTGGTTGCATGCTTTTGACACATCATACTTGGTTCCATGCTTCTTGACACCTCATACTTGGTTGCATGCTTTTGACACCTCATACTTTCCTACATGCTTTCGACACCTCTTACTTGGTAAGGAATAGACAAGAGGGTGATGCTCTTGCTTGCTTAGTAAGTGATTACTACTCAAAAAGTGCTATTTGATAGCTTTTAATTAATCCTTTTAAACACTTTTGAGTAGTAGTTAGTGCCTTTTAACCCAATTAGCATGTTAAGGCCCCTTGCAATCAATTCTAATCAAATTGTGTAAGTTTTGGTGTTTTTGTTAGTATTTTGATCACCAAAGCAATATGAGATTGAGGAGAGTTATTTGGAATCCTTGGCAAAGCAATGGAAAGCTCAGAAGCATGAAGAATCAAAGCTTTGAAGCCCTTTTCCATAAGCAAATCCGGAATGCAAGGGGAGAAGCAAAGAGGAGAAAAACAGAGTGAAGAAAACAGAGGACAGCAGCTGCAGTCTTCTTTCGCACTTTTGGAGCACTTCCCGAAGTCCATTTTCTACATGCTATATACCATTTCAAAGCTCAGGAAGTCAAGAATCCAATGCTTCAAACCGTGTACGATTTGGAGCTAAAATGAGGAAGTTATAGCTGTTGGAAGCCAATTGCTCCAAGCTGAAGGAAGGATTCAGAAAAGTGCTGCGAAATCACCCTTTTGTCGCGGAATGGTTTCCCAGCCTTTTTGCACAGTGCTATGGATTTCCCCTGAAGCTTCACGCCGCGATGGAAGCCAAACACCACAAGATGTAAGCCAGCTTCACAAAGGTGTTGAATCAGCCTTTTGCTGCAAAGAAATTTCGCAGCCCTTCTTATGCATCTGCAAAATCTCGCAGACCTCATTTTCACCTGCGAAACGGTCCTGAAGCTTCCCGATATTTGTGCACCGACTCTTTTAGATCTTTTCTTCTAATATTTTTGTGTCTAAATTTCCATTTGCTCCTTGTATTCAGCCACTCATGTAATTCCTTAGCTAGGAAGTATCCAAGGAAGGGTAAATTACCTTCCTATATAAACTCTCAGGGGGTGACTCTCGGATGAGGTTGTTCCAGGAGAGCCATCATAGATATATGTAAGCAACAAACAGAGCACTTGCTCTGTTTCTTCTATATATTCTTATTTTCTCTTTAGTTTTCTTTCTAGCCAACCAAACTCTGAGGATTTTTCCTCAGAGGATGAGAGGCTAGGCTCTTTGTCTCTTGGAGTGAGGAAAGCCGGGTAAGTTCCCTCATGCATAAATTGGAAGTTTTGTTGTTTTAGTTGTTAATGAAGAGAAAGTGTGACCCGTTAATGGTTTTTATCTTTTTAGTTAACTTAAAACGCCTTTAAATCACCTGGGCCAACACTTGGTAAGGCAAGTGATCTCCATCCATGGAGATTCACTAGTTTACCCCTTGCGAGCCTCTGGTAGGTGACTTGAAGGTAGGATTTTCTAGAATAGCCAACACTTGGTAAGCTTTTGGACTCTTAGGAGACATCCATTAGTTACCTCTTGCGAGCTTTTGACGGGTAATCCAAGGTTAAAGATCACCTTGAATGGCAAATGCTAAGTGAGAGGTATGAGCCATTGCAAGGTGCATCAGTGAGAGGGATTTAGTGTTTGAACCCATTAATGGGAAGCATCTGTACAACACCGGTTGGAGAAGGAACTATATGTTAATTCTCTAATGCGAGGAAAATAAACAAGTGACCGGAACTCTCCTTTTTGCATGAGGAATCTGAGCCTAGTGATCTGAAACTCCAAGAAACACTTTTCTTTATAAGTAAAATCAGTTACTACTTTTGGTTAGCTTAAAACCAAACCTTTTTCATTCAAACGTCTTTATGTTTTCTTTTAAAGCTAACCTTGAAATGAAAAGGCACCAATTCAGCTTTGAATTAATATCATTTGTGAAGTGAAAACTCATCCCAGTGAACAATCCTAGAGCCACTATGCTATAGTAGCTTTGTCTTTGCTACCCTAGTATATGGTGTAATAGGTTATAAATTTTGTTGATTAATCCCTCAATCAAGGAGCACCAGCTGGACACGAATCAGCTGAGACACCAATTAGGCATGAATCAGTAAGAAGGTAATTAAAATGAAACTTCAAGAGTATTATTATTAAAACTAGGGTTGTTACAAATTATGCATGTTTTTGATTGATTATGCATCAGGTTGTCTGATGTTATATGTCTACTTGATTGTTATACTATATATTATCTATGTTGAGTGTTACATGCATGATGAAAATCCTTTCTATTTTGGATTGATCATGCATTATATGATCATTCATTGAGTTATACTCACTTTGTAGTTCCTAAATTTTTTTAGATGAGAATCTAGTAGAACCAGATATTGAGCAAGTAATGGAGGACAATCAACAAGGCATATAACCTTTGTTGTCGTTTTCTTTTTGGTTCTTTTTGGATAGACTATTGACATGTAGCCATATCCTTAGTTATATACAAGTTTTTGATCCTCTAAGGCTAGCTTTTATGTACTCAAATCTTTGTATCTTTGGAGGGTAATGAATATATAGTTTCTTTAATATGCTTCCTTGTGTTGCTTTGACACAGTATATCTGGTTATAAGTTAATTTCCTTTCGTAAGATGACATCTCCATCTCAATCTTTAGACTAGAAAGGACACATTGTCTTGCGTGGATGACGCCTGCAATGGGAGGTCATCACAGTATATCTCGACCATTTGTGAATGTCATTGCTCAATGTACTGGATATATTTTGTTTTGAGTGACCTTTATCATTTTCTCCCCATAAGCAACCAATTTTTTTTTTTATTTTTTTTACCTAAATTGATGATTTCATATCCACAAGCACCCACGACTATATCTGGATCCCAAAACTCTCCATTATGCCCCATACAAATCTAGAATAATATTCAAGAACTAAGAAACAAATGTAATAGTTTTGGTAGGAAGTCTGAATTTCGATGTAATGAATGAAGACCATTTTATTTCCCTTTTATCCTCTTCCATTACAAATCATTGACTTGAAGCTTTGTGAGAAAACAAGTCACAACCTTAAATTTCTAGTTTTGTACTAGTAGTGGTTTAATGGTTACCAAATGACCTCCCATGTGCCTACATGTTAATGGTGGGAGTTTAAGCCCATTTTTGTTTTTTCTATGAAGAATTCTAACATGATATACTTATGAATACCAAAACATTAGTTGGTTCATCTGGTTCATCAGTTAGGTCTAATTTTAAATTATCAGAATTAGTAGTGTTGAGAAATTGTGCAAACAATTCTATGCTTAATTTTTTAAGTTTTCAAGGTCGATTTGGTTGTTTTCTAGTCTTTTGGTCTGGAGAAGAAACTAGATTTCTTAGGAACACATGGATGATGAAAAAATGTTCCTTTAGTTACATATTTTTAGTTTTTTTATTATGAAATTTTCACTTTTTATATCTTCTTATACAAGTTGAGAATGAATTTTTGCTTTTTTTCATGCTTCAGAGAATGCTAAACACGTGATTTCAAATATGCAGATTGTTGAGAAGCTTCATTGGTATGTACAAGATGGCGACATGGTAAGAATTCATATTCTTTATTTTTGTATGCCTTTTTTTTTTTTTGCTTTCTTTTGATGTGGAGGATTTACTTTATGGCATGTTTGTGATTGCCCTGTTGGTTATGAGATGAGACTTGTATGTGACCTTGAAATATGAGGACTTGAATCATAGAAACCACTAAGTCTCTTAGTTACATTGTTTAGAATTTTTATTGTGTTCTAAAGGTCTTAGTGTTTAACATGAGGATGGTATTCTGGATTTTATGCAACTTAAATGGCTGATAATATGGGTTTTTTTGACCACATGAGCCAGGAGAGTTTAAACGAGTCATCTTTGGTGAAAATTTTCCTTGTTTTATTGTATTCATGCTACACAAATTATAATGTGCATCCAAAGTATAAAATAAGTATTTCAAATATATTATGAGTGATTTAACAGGAAACAGGAATGCTTAAAAAGAAGAAAAAATTAGTAAAGAAAGGTCGATTTATCTTTTAAGTGAACTAAAGAAGCAGAAACTAAAAAGTGTTGCTAAAGTATGATCAACTACCCTCAAAATCCAATAAAAGCTGAAGAAATTTGAAGAAAGTTGAAGTGAGCTTTGGAAATTTTCTTACTTTTCTGAATGAGTACAATACTTTATGTAATATAAAATAGTTTAAGAGAGTAGAGCTAAATAAGGAAAAATAGCTAGAAGCTAGCTTATCTTAATTACATAGTCTCATTTACAGAAGGAAGTAGCATAATTTTCTCAATAGAATCAACATAAGATCCTCGACATAGTCCTTCAATGTTTTTTCTTCTATAATGAAATGTCATTGAGATAAATAGTATACAAATTAAGCCATTATCCAAATTTTCCTTAATGAAATGTTGATCCATTTCAATGTGTTTTGTTTTATAATGTTGAATTAGGTTGTGAGCAATGCTAATGGTTTCTTTCTTGTCACAGTACAACCTTGTAAATCCTCATTGGCTATTTTGAGTTCCTTCATTAGAGACCTTAGCCATAATAGTTCACAAATTCCTTGTGCCATAGACTTGAACTTTACTCCCACACATGATCTAGCCATAACTTTTTGTTTTTTACTTATTTCCAAGTCACCAAATTTCCTTAAATAAAGGGATAGTACCCAGAAGTAGATTTTCTATCAATTATAGAGCCTGCCAATCAACAATAGAGTAGGCTTCACAACCTCTAAATTACTATTCTTAGTGAATAGAAGACCCTTCCCAACAGTTTCCTTTAAATACCTCAATAGCCACTGCATTCATGTGTTCTTCGTTTGGAGCATGCATGAATTGAGTAACAACACTTATAGCAAATGTAATATTGAGATCTTGTGTGTGACAAGTAAATCAACTTACCAAATAGCCTCTAATAACTTTCTTTATGAACTGTGGTACATTCTATTGATGCTTCAATTTTGTGGTTTACATCTATTGTTGTATTGCCTAGGTTGCATCCCAATATGCATGTATCTTTCAAGAGGTCCAAGACATACTTTAGTTGTGATAAATAAAAAAATAAATAAATCTTTCTTAATCTACCAACTTCAATTCTAAGGAAATATTTAAGGTTATTGAAAATTTTAATTTCGAACTCCTGTGCAAGTAATCATTCTAACCACTCTATTTTAGCCATGTCATTACCAGTTAATATCATGTCATCAACATACACTATAAGGATTGTAATTTTGTCTCCCTTCGCATGCGTGTAGAATAAAGTATGGCCACGTTGGCTTTAAACATATCCTATCTTACAGATTGATTATGTGAATTTTTCAAATCATGCCCTTGGAGATCATTTCAAACCATGCCCTTAGAGATCATTTCAAACCATTGAGTGATTTCTTTAATTTACAAACCATTTTTATTCTGAAGGTTTCTTTGAAGCTTGGAGGGAGTTCCATGTACACTTCCACTTCAAGATCTCCTCTCTACGTCTAATTGGTGTAGTGACCATTGCAAATTGGTTACAAGAGAGAGGAGTACTGACCATGCATTTATCTTAGGCATTGGTGCAAATGTCTCCTAATAGTCAATCCCATTAAATTTTACTGTAAACACCCATTTATAGCCCCCTGCCTTCTTACCATGGGGTAGTTCTACAAGATCCCACATTTGATTCTTGTGTAAGGCCCTCATTTCTTCTATCTCTGCTTCTTTCCACTTTGGGTTTTCTAAAGCATCATGTATAGTTTTAGGAGTATTCATATTGGATAGGTTAGTAGTAAAGGCCTTGAAGAATGAATTTAATTTATAGTAAGAGACAAACTTGGTGATGAGGTGTTGGGTTTAAGACCTAACACTCTTTTAAAGGTTATTTCACATCAATATCAAAGTTATTCGTGAGAGAATCAAATTGTGACTCACCAAAGTTCAATTCCACTATGTCAGGAGTAGAGGGTTTGCCATGTTGAGGATGATTATTAGCCTCTTTATTCTTTCTAATGTACACCTGTAGACACTTTCCCCTTCATAATTAACATTGACATTTTTCTCAGGAACACTCTCATTCTTTTGCTTATTTGGTAGCACAAATATAAGACTCACAAGCAAGAGACTTTTAGGCACAGGCATAGGTAGAATATTCCAAAATTGATATTCTACTCTATTCTTCCCTCGAAGAGAAGTTTGGGTAAAGTGTAGCTTGTTTCAAAATAAAAAATAAAAAATTAACATTCATAGAAACAAAGTAATTTTTAGAAGAAGATGGAACCATGTATACTTTTTTTGTGTTGGAGAATATCTAAGCAACGCACACTTTATGGATTTGGGTCTAACATGCTTCAATTATAACTATGAACATGAATGAAAGCCTCACTCCTAAAAACCTTAGGAGGAATGGGAGAGCAGATAAAAAGTTGGAAATATGACAAGATTGTTTAAGGGCATCAAGAGGAGTATTAAATTTTAACACCCGAGTAGGCATCCTATTGATTAACTATGAAGTTCTCAAAATTGTTTCACCTGAATATTGTTTTGTTACCTTATTTGAAAAATTAAGGCTTTTGCAACTTCAAGTAAATGATAATTTTTTCTCTTGGCTATCCCATTTTGTTGAGTGTATCAACACATGATGATTGATAGATGATCTCATTTTCCTTAAGATAGGTCTCCATTACTTTTGAGAAGCATTCCTTTCCATTGTCATTTTTTAGGACACACACTTTGGGTTGCAATTGTGTTTAAACCATTTTGTGGAAAATTTTAAAGGTCTTTTTAATCTTGGAATTAATTAATTAATTAATTAATTAATTAATTTTTTTTAGAAGGTAGACCTTACACACTCTAATATGGTAACAAACCATCTAGCACTCATGACATTAGGAACACGTAAAGGTCGCCCCCTCAAGTTGCTATGCATGAGAGCAAATGGGTTGGATTTCTTATAATTTTATTCTGAAAAATGAGTTTACTGGTGTTTGGCAAGTTCACAAGTTTCACACTGAAAGTCAAAAACATTTTTATTCTGGAACACTAAGGGAAATAATATGTTTAAGTAGGTAAAACTAGGATGACCTAACCTAAAATGTTGTAAATTTATGTCTTTTTTCACAAGACAAAGACACAAAAGTTTCATGCTTTGGAACTTGCGAAATGACTCTCAAGCTTTAGACTTCTCCTTCAGAATATACAAACCATCCACCTTTTTAGCATTGTCAATCCTCTTTCTCAATACTATTGAAGATTATTTCCATTATATATTGCAGTTGTATGTACAATTGTGTATACAGACCTAATATATAGGCAGGTGCGTGAACAATTGTGTGAATATCTAATTGTGTAGATTTGTGTACATAATTTCTGATTTGTAGGGATCTTTAATAGGATAGTTTCCAATTCTTTCCTCATTCTTTCTTTTCTGTTTCTATATATATTTCTAGGGCTGTGTACTTTTAAAACATGAATGAGAAATATAATTTTCTTCACATGATATTATAGTCGAATTAGGCTTCTTGTGATTTTTTCTTCTCAACCTTCATTGCCGAGTTGTAGTACCATTTTTCATTTTTTTAAAACCCTAGTTTAACAACCTTCATCACAATTTCAAAGGCACTTTTTTATATTTTTCTCTAAAATTATTTCTGAATTCTACTCATGTCTGACATTGTTGACAACACCAATACTGCCCAAACTCAAGTGATCGACAACGTGAATCCTCCATCAATGGTTGATTTGTCTAGAACAATGAACAATGACACTATTTGGTGTACCTACTGCAAGAAGCCGAGACACATAAGGGATTGGTGCTGGAAACTCTATGGAAAGCCTCAAATTTTGAGAAAAGATTGGGGTTTCAAGGGTGGACAATAAGGTTTCAAAGGTGGACAGTGGAGAACTTAAACATACTTCACTAACTCTCAGATAAATGAAAACCCTTTGCAAGAAAGGGTGGATTATGGTGATAGTGAATATATTGAGCTTAATATGGAAGAGATTGAGAAATTGAAGAATCTCTTAAGAACCCTTAAGAATCCTAGCAGTGCTTGCTCTCTTGTTAGTTAGGTAAGCATTCCCCTTTTCTTACTTTTAATGTCTTGAATATGTCTTTCCTAAGATCTTAGATCATTGACTTGAGAGCTACAAATCATATGACTCATTCCTCACAAAGTTTTAGTACCTATAGCCCATGTCCTAGTAATAAGAAAATAGTCACTGTTGTTGGTTCTCAAGCCATCATGGTTGGTTAAGGGGAAGTTCACTCGAATAAATCCATAGTTTTTAAAAATGTGCTACATGCACCTAAGCTTTCCACCAATCTTGTTTCCATTGATCGACTTACCAAAAAACTAAATTGTCATGTGATTTTATTATCCCTCTCACTTTGTATTTCAGGAACAAGGTGTGCGAAAGGCGATTTGACATGTTAAGGAAAAGGATGGACTGTACTATCTTAAGTTGTTGTTTGGTTTAAATAGGACTGAGAATCAAATGCCCTTATCATTCTCTTTCGAAATTTCATCCACAATAAAAGATAAGATTTAGCTTCATCATCGTCATCTTGGACATCTATTGTTTACCATTCTGAAAATTATGTTACCTTTATTGTTCAAATGAATTGATGTAGAAAAATTACATTGTAATGTTTGTGAACTTGCAAAACATTGTTGTGGTTCTTTGTCAATAAGTAATAAAATTGTTTCAATTCTTTTTGCATTAATTCATAATGATATTTGGGGTCCTTCCGAATATCATGGATTTTCTCAAACAAAAATCAAATGTAAGTACTATATTTCCCAATTTTCACAAAATAGTCGAAAATTTGGAGTGAGAATAAAAAAGTTTAGATTTGATAATGCAAAGAATTACTTCAATCAAGTCTTATCTTCTAATTTCCAAAAAGAAGGTATTATCCATGAATCCTCTTATATTTGTAGTCCAAAACCAAATGGGGTTGTTCAAAGAAAAATGATCATTTTCTTGCTATTACAAGATTTTTTTTGTTCCAGAAAAATATTCCTAAATCATATTAGGAGGAAGTAGTACTTGTTGTTGTTCATCTTATAAATTGGTTGCCATCTAGAGTTTTGGGGTTCAAAAGTCCAATGGAAATTTTCCATGCTCATAACAAAGGGAAATTAGATCTATAAGAGCAATTAAGTTCATTTTTTTGGGGTATTTATCTACTAAAAAAAAGTTACAAATGTTATCATCCACTCACTCGACAATTTTATGTCTCTTTCAATGCATCGTTTGTTGAACATGAAAGCTACTTCAATCATCTTGATCTTCAAGAGAGATGTCATTGATGGAAGATATGGATACATGAGATTTCCTACATGGAGAGCTTGAAAAGGAAATTTATATAGATTTTGGAAGAAAGACATGTAAATTGAATAAAGCTTTATATGAGCTAAAACAATATCTGCGGGCTTGGTTTGGAAGATTTTCCAAAGTCATGATAACTGTCGGGTACAAACAAAGCCATGGTGACCACACCTTATTTCTTAAACACTTGACCTCATGGCAAGTAATTGCCCTACTCGTTTATGTGAATGATATAATAGTAACTGGAAATGATCTTGAAAAAAGAGAAACATTGAAGTGGTGCTTAGCAAAAGAGTTTGAAATAAAGGAGCTTGGAAAACTAAATTATTTCATTGGAATTGAAGTGACTCAATCAAAGAAGGGAATTTTTGTCTCCTAACAAAAATGTGTTCTTGACTTATTGCAAGAGATAGGAAAAACAAAATGTAAACCGATTGACACACCTATTGATATGAATCTGAAGCTTGGAGAAGCAAGTGATGATGCAACCTTAGACAAGGGTATGTACCAAAGATCGGTTGGCAAGTTGATCTACCTCTCACATATGCAACTAGACATAACTTATGCAGTCAACTTAGTGAGTCAATTTATCAATAACCTAAAGGAAGTTCATCTACATGTTGTATACAAAATCTTACACTACTTGAAAACAACTCTAGGGAAAGAGATTTTGTTTAAGAAAAACACTGAGTATCATTGGAGGACTATATTGATATAGATTATGTAGGATCAATTGTTGATCAAAGGTCTACTACAAGATATTGCACTTTTCTTGGAGGGAACTTGGTAACTTGGGCGAATAAGAAACAAAATGTTGTTGCAAGATCTAGTGCAGAAGTAGAGTTTCGTGTAATGGCCTAAGGAATTTGTAAGTTGCTTTGGCCTAAGGAATTTGTAAGTTGCTTTAGCTCAAGATTATCTTGGAAGACTTGAAGATTAAGTGGGAGACATCAATAAGACTTTATTGTGACAATAATTTGGCCATCAATGTTGTACAAAAGTAGATAGACATTTTATTAAGGAGAAGAAGGATAGAGGCTTAATATGCACACCATATGTGTCAACTAGTTGATGTCTTAACAAAAGGATTAGTTAGTACCCGGTTTTAAGAAATTATTATCAAGTTGAGAATGAATAATATCTATTCACCAACTTGAGGGAGAGTGTTGAAGATTATTACAGTTATGTATTATAGCTATGGAAGATATATAATTACGTATACAACTGTAATATATAGGTGTGTGTGTACAACTGTGTGAATATCCAGCTATGCAGATTTGTGTGTATTTATGTTTATAATCCTTGATTTATAAGGATTTTTAATAGGGTAGTTTCCAATTTTTTTCTTATTCTTTATTTTGTAATGTTGTATACATTTATAAGATTTTATTACGATATGTAGAACATAATTTAAGGTAAGATCCTTTGAAATAGATATGGAGCCTTTGATTGCAACAAAAAATAAGAATTCACCAACAATTTTTACCTTTTGACAAAACATAGGACATAGAAAATAAGTAAGATGGCCCAATCATGTTATCTGTTGCCCTTGAACCAATTATCTAGGGGTTTGATTTTAAGTTTGAAGTATGCAAGGTGTTGGAGTCAACTCCATCTAGCTTCGCTGAAGTCAGGCGGACTTCTTCCCTTCTTCATGCATCTTGAAGAGCTTGTCTAACTACACTAGGGCCATACAGTTTTCTTTTCTGCACAAAAGGATGTCTAGACAAGTGGTCTGGGCACACCCCTTCGAAGCTTAGGTCAAACAAGGGTAGCTCTAACTATTTTATGGAAGAGAGTGAGCGTATGTGTGCATGTACCTTGTTCGTGCTTTTTGAAGGAGTTTATATAGAGGAGACGACACCGCCACTTTAGTGCTGACTATGCACTCTAACTTTTTCTGTAATGATGATTGTCCTTAAGGTGGCTGGTCAATCATCTCAATTAAGGGCGGCTGGCAGGTGTCATCTACTGACATGCCAAGATCTCGAACCATGCAACTATCTGTCCATTTAGCCTGTCATCGTTTGGGATTATGTGTAGCAATTAATTAACATAGACTTGTTGTCTAAATGGAGTCCTGTCAGGCGCTTAGATATCAAGCGTGATTGATCACGCTTGCCAGAAGTCTTAAAGACTTGACTGGATAGATCTTCCTATCTAAGAGTCCAGGTTGTTGATTTCATCTTGCCCTGTGGGAGAAGGGAACCCTCTTACTTCTAGTACTAGACGGATCTTATCATAGCTTGGATGGAATGATCCCAGATGGGTTGTATACTTGTCTTAGGTGACTAAGGGGTCTTGAGCTTGAAAGGGACACGTGGAGGGGAACTCCCCACAATGCCCTCTTAACCCATCTACCTGTATCCGACTGAGTAGCCAACGGGTAGAGGTAGAATGGGTTACCTGTCTCCTCAGGTTACTTGGGCGCTTTGGAGCACATGTCACTTGAATTGGCAATGATGGGTCACATCCATCAAGGCTGGCTATCAGATGGCGTGCCTCTACGGGATGTGTTTCCAAGCGGCTTGTCTCTTGGGATTCCTAGGTTTTTGGGTCCCTATAAATAGAGGGTCCCCACACCATTTGGTTTACTTTTTGGTTTTTCCCGCTTTGGAGTTTTTTCTTCCTTACTTTTGCATCTTTGCCGTTGCTGCGCCTATTACCGGTTGTTCTTCGCTTTCCTTGCCGCCATTCTCAGGTCTGCTTCTGACGGATTTCTTCTCGCTAAAGAGTGCTCACTTCTAACCCCAGTAAGCTTCCCACTGTTCGCCATTCTTTCTAGTCATTATTCTCTTTGGGACCGCACCAGCGGTTGTTGAGTTTATACAAAAAATGGATATCGTGACATCCAAATTCTAGTGTTTTCTTGTGTTTTTGTTTTGGAGAATATGGCTATATCGTCCGTTAGATTTGGGGTTTTTTAGATTTCTCTTTTCACTTCTTCATTGTCAGTACCTTCAATGGTCGATTCAGGTGTTTCGTCCTACTACTGTTGTGTTGGCTTGATGAGGGCAATCCTTCTTCTGATTATTGGTCAAGAAGCTTGCTCTACAAAATTCGTTAGACGGTCCATTTAGACTCTAACTTTTTGTTCGTCTAGGTTTCTTATTGTATTGTTGAGGCACCGCTAAACGACGAATGGGCCAAATGATTGATTCTAATAACTTCATTATCTCGCGCAGGTTTCCACACGACCCAAAACTACTTATCATGTTGGCAAGAGGAGGTGTTGCTTCCACCAACGAAAGTGGTAGGCCTAAAAAAAATGGTTGGAAAGACATTAGAGGTGGGCACCTTAGATCAGAGCGTTTAATTAGTGTCTTGTCCAACTACAAGTTTCGAGCACATTTCCATATTCTGGATAGCATCTCTATCCATCTAATAGACGACGAGACTCTATCCTCTGCCAAACAACCCAACAACACGATGTATTTCACCGAGGAACAATTTGTTGCGGGGCTCTGTCTACCCTTCCCCTCTTTCTTCATGCAGTTTCTTCACTTCACACAAACTTCTCTAGCATTCTTCTATCCAAACGTTGTTCGGGTGCTAATGAGATGTAGTGTTCTGGACATGCTCTTCCAGCTAGATCTTTCCTTGCTGGAAATCTTGTTCGTTTACACTATAAAAACTAGTCATAAGGAAAGGTTAAGCTTGACAACCCATATTTATTCCCTTTAGCTAGCGACCGAGCTTTTAGACTTAGGCAAAGGCGGGGCAAAGAGGCATGTCCTAGTCTCCAGTCCTCGGAGTGGTTCGTTTGAGAGACCAGGCGAAGTCTTTTCCCCACAATGCTCGTTGGAGATTCCGAGTAGGATATGTCTCTGTAACTTTTGTCTGTTCTTTGCAGTTATTTCTTTTTCACTATGAACTCACTACTGATCCTTCTATTTGTGTGATACAGGCAAGGAAATGTGGGGTCGTCTTGTAGAGTGGGTAGAAAAAACTTCCTTTACCCGACTCAACAAGCTATTCGAGATAGACGCATCTGAACAAAATCACAAGCTTCTTCTATCAGACAAATTTGTTGGCGTTGATCGACGATCCTAAGCTGTTCGTTATCCTCGTATTCCCTTGTGTGGCTTCCCTATCTCTAGTGTTTGATGAACATTTCATGTTGAAAAACTTGCCCTTTTACGAGGTCGCATGTTTGGCGGATTCAGAGGCACGCCAGACCCGTTTAGAGGAGTAGGAAAAAAAACACTAGGAAGGGACGTTGAGGCAAGCTCCAGCTGCTGGCCTCTTCGCTTCTAGTTTTGCTACCCATCCTCTCACTAAGAAAATGAAGGAAACTACTACTCGACCTGTTTAGAGGGTAAGGACTCTGCCACTCGCACCTCCGTATTCTCCATTAGCTTCATCCTCCTCGTCTTTTTCATCTTCTTCAGTTTCCAATAGTGAGTAGGAGACAAGGGTTGACTGGGTGGTGCCCCCATTGTTTGTGAGAAGGAAGAAGAAAAATTAAGCATGGCTTCAAACTTGAGTGCCAGATTTCGGGAGAGGCAGCGCAAATGCCTATCTGAATCCATTGTTGTTAATTCTACCCCCTCAAAGAGAGCCTGTCTGGAACCTGCTTCGGCTCCTGCACCAGTGCTAACGTCTTCAACTATTGCTACAGAAATCACTCTTGAGTCGGATGAGAAACTTCTTTTCGTTGATGACATTGCTCATCATGAGCCAATGAGGCCCTCCATTGGCCCGGATCATTTTAGCGAAGAGTCATTTGAATACATGACTTCTTCTCCCTCTATCATTCATTGAAAGAAAGACTCTAGTACAAAACATGGGAGTGCTCTTTCCGACCACTTAGTAGATCTTGGTTGAGATAGACAATGATCTCAATTAATCCTTCACAACATGACTCCTATACGATACTCTAGACATCGCCATCTCCCGCATTATGCCCATGCAGGACTACACTTTTTTTGAGACGACAAAAGTGGTAAGTCGTCTCTCATTTTTTGCTTATTTTGCCTAAGTCTTGTTTTTTACAATAATTTCCATGTTGCCCTCTCAGGTGATAGTCGAAGTCCGAAACCTTATGTAGCAGTGCACTCAACTCTTCTACAGGCTGGAAGCAGCCGAGACCATGAGGGCATACATTGCCCATAACATGGACGGTAGTGAGGATCTCCATGCCAGGTTTGAGACGACAGAGAGTGAGGTCGTTGCTACTTGGAAGCTTGTTAAGGAAGGAACCGGTCTGTTAAGGAAGACAGAGGAAGAAAAAAAGACAGCTCAAGCTAAGGCTCTCCGGTTGGCCAAGGAGAAGGAGACGATAGAGGTTGGCAAAAAGAAGGTTGAGGAGGATGTTGGACGGTTGAGGCAGAAGGGTAGGGTTTGCCGCTTAAAAAGGAGAGTTGGAAGCTGAGTACGAAAATCAAGTGGATGACAAGTTCTTTTACGATTATCCATGTTGCATGAAGAAACATGACATTGCCCAAAATACACACAGTTTCTCTTTGGATGACGAGGATGAGGCTCTAGGCATCCATGCCCGGGGAGAAGGAGATGTTTTTGCAGTCAGTCCCTCTAGTGAGTAGGCTTGATTTTTCGTCTGTATTTTTTTTTTTTTTGTCGAATGTGGCCTATACTGCTAAACTTGTAAAGAGAATGGTTGCCTTATTTATTTTAAATATATCTACTCCATCCATTTATTTCTCACATATTATTTTCACAAGCACACTTTATTAATAGTACTACTTTAGATTGACTACATTCCATGGGCGGAACAAGGATACACCGTCTAGTGTTTGAAGATGGTATGCCCCTGAATCTCTAACCTTAGTTACAACATATGGCCTTTCCTAGTTAACTTGAAGCTTTTCGGCTCCTATTTCAGTTGTATTCTCGAAAACTTTTCTGAGGGCTAAAGTTCCTTGCTGAAAAAACCTTGGTCGTGCCTTTTTGTTGTAATGAGCAATCACCCTTTGATGGTAAGAAGCCATCTGGATAGTAGCATTTCCTCACATCTCATCTACCCAATCCAACTATCTTATGAGTTCCTCATTATCGTATCTTTGACCCTTGTACGACTGTTTTGGTGGTGGGCATGCCTATTTCAGTTGGAATGACGACCTCCATCCCATAAGCAAGGGTGAGAGGAGTAGCTTCTATTGGTCGTCTGGATGTCATTTTGTAAACCCATAAGATTTTGAGCAGTTCGTTTATCCATTTCCCTTTGGCTCATTTCAATTTTTTCTTTAGTGCATTCAATAGGGTTTTGTTTGTTGCCTTTACTTGCCCGTTGCTTTAAGGATAGCAAGGTGTTGAATATAGGTTCTTAATGTTTAACTTCGAACAAAATGTTTGAAAGACAATACTATCAAATTGTGGCCCATTGTCCGCCACAATCGCTCGTGGAACTTCAAACTGGCACACAATGTTTTTCCAAACAAACTTGGAGATGTCTTTGTCTTTGATACTAGCATAGGCTTCTACTTCTATCCACTTATTGAAATAGTTGATTGCTACGAGTAGAAATTTCTTTTGTGCTGCTACAACAAGTAAGGGGTCAACTATGTCCATCCCCCACTATGCAAATGGCCAAGGACTTGTGACCAAGTTGAGAGCTTCAGAAGATACACATAGAATGGGAGCATATCTTTGATCGCTCAAGCACCTTAGGTACGGACCTCCAAATAATCATTTATAAAATCAGTCATTGATCAAAGTGAAGCGGATGACCTATACATGGAGTCTGTGTGCCTGTTTCCCATCTTCTGGTAATTCTCTCGTTTGGAGGTATTTCACGATGTCATGCATCTAGCTGGGGTCCGCCTCATTGGCACTACATACAGGTTCTGGTGTGATTGAGGGTGTGGTTTGGAGGTAGAGGGGCAACATTATTGTCTTTCTTATAGGGAGAGTGGCAACTATTCCAACCAGTGCATTCGCCTTCAAGTTCTCCTTCCTGGGTGCCCATTTAATAACCCACTCGTCTAGTTTTTTCAAGCGATCTTCCACCATGGTGAGGTAGCAAACCATGCGTTCATCTTTTGCTTTGTACTCTTTCTAAATTTGCCCGATAATTAGCTAAGAATAGCCCCTGATTTCCAATCTTGTTGCAACCAATGTTATGGAAAGGTCTAGCCCAGTTAGGACAACTTCATATTCTGCTTCATTGTTAGAGGTAGAAAAGTTGAGACTGATAGCTTGCTCTACCAGTTCTCCAGTTGGTGATTGCAGGATCAGACCTATTACGAAATTGGATGCTCTAGATGCTCTGTCTACATGAAGTGTCCAGCATTGCTATCTAGGGGACTCAATTGGATGTGCTGGTTTTTGAGGGATTGTGGTTATAAAGTTAGCTATAACTTTGTAGACCCTCAATTTTGTCATTTTAGCACATGTCTTTAAATTCGTTTTCAGTGCTCCACAGTAGTTCCTTGGTGGCCCATTGCTACTCATACTGCTTACCTTTTTTGAGCCACCTCGGAGACTTTGGTTGATGGATTTATCCGGTTCCACATTATGACCTTGGATGCCCTTCAAGTTTAGATTAGGCTTTACTTAGGTACACTTTAGGTTGGACTTAGTTAGGCCCACCTAGTCTCACCTTAAGCCCGTATAGGTACACTTGGCCCATTAGGCATCGCCATAGGCCTATTTAGGACACTTAGTTCACTTAGGCCCACTTAGTCCATTAATGTAGACTTAGACACCATCCTAAACATCCTAGACACCTCCCAGCTTGTACACATTCACCCGAGGTCACCTAAACATTTTTTCAGAATAGGTCACTTGAACACTTCATTTGGCATAGTTCACTTAGGTATGTCTTTGATTTTATTTTTCTGAGATAAGATGAGTATTGGCTTGACTATATGTTGCATGAAATGAATTTTTATTTTTTTATTTTTGAGGGTTTGAGTTTGACATTTAAATTATTATAATTCGTTGCATCAATTTCAATTTTTTTTCTTCTACTTTTTCTTCCTAATTGCATATGTCCAATATTTATTTTTATGCCCTTATCAATCTATTTGTTTATTTACTCAATTATTTATTCATTCTTTAATTCGATGAATTGACATCTTGGATTCTATAGCTATGTGGTTTGATTTTCTACTTGATTTTATCTTACTCCCAATTACGTGATTTTTCTTTGAACTTTATTTTATTTTTTATTTTTATTTTTAATTTTAATTTTGCATGAGAATGGGAAAGCTACCAATCGGTCCTAGAGAGGAATGAGGGCTGATCATGTTGTTCTTTAAGTGCAAAAGGCACACCACTTTGGGAGCATTCAACACGCATCCTTGAGGAATCCCAAACATGCGGCTTGCATTCTTAATCCAACTGCACCACATAAGGACATCGATCTGAATGAATTCATGCACCATTCACTCGTTCTAAATAAGCAGTCTACCACGCTACCCATAGGAAGAAAGTGGCCACTTTGTGCACAACACACATATAGTGGGCTATAAGAAAGATTCTTTTTGTTTTTTAGAAAGAAAAGTCAACATGCTTGATGACTTACCAAATAAGACACGACTGCATCCTTAGAGAAATCTCCAAGTGAGCCACACATGTATAGACTTCCTATATTAACGCGCATCTCTAGAAAGGAAGCAAAGAATTCCATAGAAAGGATGGGTTGCCATATAAATATAAAAAAAATGAGAAAAGAAAAGGGGAGGAACAGATTTTTCTAAAGAGACACACATAGAGAAAAATAGTCTTCGGCAAAGAGATCCACATAGAGAAAATTACTTTTGGGCTAACAAAAAAATACTTTTGGGCAGGGAAATTCACACGCAAGGGAGAATTTTTTCAAAGGGGGACACACGCAAGAATTTTGGGAGGAGAATAGAGGATTTCAGATGAGAAACAGGTTGCCACTTTGACAAATCAGAGAGTATTATTTCTGACACAACACGGGTTAGTTTTTCGTTTTCGATAGAGCATTTTTTTTAGTTTAGATTTTAGTCCATTGGTTTAATTAATTCTTTGTGATAAATTCTTTTAAATCTCAATTCGTACAAACCTTTTATTTTTCATAGATTATATTTTTTTTTTTTTTTTGTGATTATAGTTAATTAGTTCCATGCTAGTTTATCTTAATTTATATGACAGTTTAAATAAAGTTTGTGTTTTTAATTCTAATTAGTTTGATTTTAATTTGTTTTTAGTTTAAATACATTTGTTGATCTTAATTCTTTAGTTTAAATAATCATATTGAATAAAGTTTGTGTTTTTAATTCCAATTAGTTTGATTTTAATTTGTTTTTATTTTAAATAAATTTGTTGATCTTAATTCTTTAGTTTAAATAATCATATTGAATAAAGTTTGTGTTTTTAATTCCAATTAGATTGATTTTAATTTGTTTTTAGTGTAAATACATTTGTTGATCTTAATTCTTTAGTTTAAATAATCATATTGAATAAAGTTTGTGTTTTTAATTCCAATTAGTTTGATTTTAATTTGTTTTTAGTTTAAATACATTTGTTCATCTTAATTCTTTAGTTTAAAAAAATCATATTGAATAAAGTTTGTGTTTTTAATTTCAATTAGTTTGATTTTAATTTATTTTTAGTTTAAATACATTTGTTGATCTTAATTCTTTAGTTTAAATAATCATATTGAATAAAGTTTGTGTTTTTAATTCCAATTAGTTTGATTTTAATTTGTTTTTAGTTTAAATACATTTGTTGATCTTAATTCTTTAGTTTGAATAATCATATTGAATAAAGTTTGTGTTTTTAATTCCAATTAATTTAATTTTAATTTGTTTTTAGTTTAAATACGTTTGTTGATCTTAATTCTAGTTTAAATAATTATATCAAATAAAGTTTGTGTTTTTAATTCCAATTAGTTTGATTTTAATTTGTTTTTGGTTTAAATATATTTATTGATCTTAATTCCTTAGTTTAAATAATCATATTGAATAAAGTTTGTGTTTTTAATTCCAATTAGTTTGATTTTAATTTGTTTTTAGTTTAAATACATTTGTTGATCTTAATTCTTTAGTTTAAATAATCATATCAAATAAAGTTTGTGTTTTTAATTCCAATTAGTTTGATTTTAATTTGTTTTTATTTTAAATACATTTGTTGATCTCAATTCTTTAGTTTAAATAATCATATTGAATAAAGTTTGTGTTTTTAATTCCAATTAGTTTGATTTTAATTTGTTTTTATTTTAAATAAATTTGTTGATCTTAATTCTTTAGTTTAAATAATCATATTGAATAAAGTTTGTGTTTTTAATTCCAATTAGATTGATTTTAATTTGTTTTTAGTGTAAATACATTTGTTGATCTTAATTCTTTAGTTTAAATAATCATATTGAATAAAGTTTGTGTTTTTAATTCCAATTAGTTTGATTTTAATTTGTTTTTAGTTTAAATACATTTGTTCATCTTAATTTTTTAGTTTAAAAAAATCATATTGAATAAAGTTTGTGTTTTTAATTTCAATTAGTTTGATTTTAATTTATTTTTAGTTTAAATACATTTGTTGATCTTAATTCTTTAGTTTAAATAATCATATTGAATAAAGTTTGTGTTTTTAATTCCAATTAGTTTGATTTTAATTTGTTTTTAGTTTAAATACATTTGTTGATCTTAATTCTTTAGTTTGAATAATCATATTGAATAAAGCTTGTGTTTTTAATTCCAATTAGTTTGATTTCAATTTGTTTTTTGTTTAAATACGTTTGTTGATCTTAATTCTTTAGTTTAAATAATTATATCAAATAAAGTTTGTGTTTTTAATTCCAATTAGTTTGATTTTAATTTGTTTTTGGTTTAAATATATTTATTGATCTTAATTCCTTAGTTTAAATAATCATATTGAATAAAGTTTGTGTTTTTAATTCCAATTAGTTTGATTTTAATTTGTTTTTAGTTTAAATACATTTGTTCATCTTAATTCTTTAGTTTAAATAATCATATCAAATAAAGTTTGTGTTTTTAATTCCAATTAGTTTTATTTTAATTTGTTTTTAGTTTAAATACATTTGTTGATCTCAATTCTTTAGTTTAAATAATATCAAATAAAGTTTGTGTTTTTAATTCCAATTAGTTTGATTTTAATTCGTTTTCAATTTAAATGCATTAGTTGATCTTAAGTCTTTAGTTTAAATAATCATATTGAATAAAGTTTGTGTTTTTAATTCCAATTAGTTTGATTTTAATTTGTTTTTAGTTTAAATGCATTTGTTGATCTTAGTTTTTTAGTTTAAATAATCATATTGAATAAAGTTTGTATTTTTAATTCCAATTAGTTTGATTTTAATTTGTTTTTTAGTTTGAATACATTTGTTGAGCTTAGTTCTTTAGTTTAAACAATCGTATTGAATAAAGTTTGTGTTTTTAATTACAATTAGTTTGATTTTAATTTGTTTAAATACATTTGTTGATCTTAATTCTTTAGTTTAAATAATCATATTGAATAAAGTTTATGTTTTTAATTCTATTTAGTTTGATTTTAATTTGTTTTGATAGTTTAGCCAATCTTATTAGATGATGTTAATGTTTCTAATTTAATCTAGTATAAATTATTTTATAATTGGATGTGTTTGTGCGTTTCTGAATTTGCTAATTTTGATTTTAATCCATTTATATCCAATTTTGTAGTTGATCATAATTTTAATTAATTAATTTAGTCAATCACATGATATCATATTCACGTTTTAAGAATGGAAATTTCATATTTGATTCATCAAGATTTAGTATGAGTTTTTTTTTACATAGTCAATATAGTTCATTGCATGTTATTGTTTTCATATTTTCAAGTTTGCTAAACTTTGGTTTTTTTGAATTTATCATATTTTGTTAGAGTGCTAATTTACTTTAATTGATTCCACATTATTGTCTCCATATGCTAAATTTGTTGACTTTAATCCTTGATTGTTCTTTTTTATCATGTGTTTCTTGAAATCTAGATGTTAGTCTTGGATAATATTTGTGTTAGTTTGTTTTATTAGGAAACTATTAGTTTGTTGCCTTAGTGATTGATGGTTAAATTTTTTTTTTTGGGCTATTGGAAACCTATGAAGGTTGGCCCTACTCTCATCAGTTTAATTAACCTGATTTTCAAAATCTTTATTTTGTGATCTCCGTTTCCTTTTGTTTTGATTGATATTTTGTTTTCTATGTTTTGTTATTTTAAAAATTAATTTCTTTTATTTTAAAACAAAATATTTTTCTCAAAAGATCCCTTTAAAAATCTATTTCAAAAACTCATTTAGAGACCTCAGGATCAAAATCTTTTTTTTTTTTAAATAATATGCAACCATATCCTAATCGGTTTGCATCTTTCTTGGTTTTTAATGAAAATTTTGGTTTCAAACAAAACACGAATCAAAGCTTGTGGTCCCAAATAAATGAGACAATTCAAGCCTAAATTCATGTATATTAATTTGGGGAAATGGTGAAACCCCTATATAAGAAAATATCTTCAAAACTTATTTTCGCTACAACCCTTACTATTTGTTGTAATCATATCTATCTATTTTTTTAGAAATTGTATACAAGATGTGTGTGACAATTGATTATTTAGTATACTTTGATCATTTTTTTTGTTATGCTAATTAGACATGCATGTTAGGATTTCTTGTTTTATTATTTATTATTTATTACCTAACCCCCTTTATGCCTTGAGAAAGCGAATTACGAGTTATCTATGCTATCCAAGTACGTCCCCTAACACCTACCTTCTAAATTTTGTAAACATAATTGTCACCGAGAACTATGCCAATGTTTGAGAACACTTGGGTGCTTTGATATATATGTTTCATTGTTCGATTATCTATGATAAAATGCATGCTAGGTGATATACTATTTAAACTAACCATTGATGTTTTATGATAATGCTCAAGAAGTGGTCCAAGTAACCACCCTAAATCTTTTTTATGATTGTGATTGGTTTTCTTGTTAGACATGTTATTTTTTTTAATCACCTAGCCTACTTAGATATCTATAATTAACCGATTAATTTCCACATTTCCCTCAACTTAGTCAGTAGAGACCTTTGTAAGGCTTAGAGGGGTGTTATCTCCTAGAGATACCTTCCCAATAAGTAACCTGATCCCCGGACTTAGACTCGGGTTTTTAAAAGACACGTTTTTTCCAAAAATTATGGAGTCATTTTTTAGGGTTTTATTTCTTGTTTTATTTTTCCTTTCAAATATAAAATAAAATAAGTGGCAACTTCGACTTTTCCAAAAATTAATTTTTCACAAATAAAAGCGAGTCTCACCGATCGAGTGATGATGCACGTGAAAAATGTGGGTCCACAAACTTGTCTCTTCAATGCTAACCTTGGTATTTGATTCTATATTCACTCAACTCAATGACCCATTTCAACATCCGTCTGGACAGATCCGGTTTGTTGAGGGAAACTTAGGGTGGCTGATTTGTGAGTACGATCACTTAATGAGCCTGGAAGTACGAGCAAAGTTTTTGGGCGACGCTTTTCAGGGTTAGGGTTGTCTACTCCATTTCGGAGTACCGAGTTTTTGCATCTACCATTGTTTTACTCTCATAGTAGGCGAACCTTTACTCTTTGTCTTGTATGTGCCAAAACAAGATGACACTAACAGCACGATCATCGGACTTAGGGCTGCTCAGAATGGGTGGTTCAATGAGGTAGGGCTTGACTACTACAAATGCCTATATACATTCATCCGTCCAACCAAATGTGTTTGCTTCCCTAAGTGTGAGGAAGAAATGTCTCAGCTTGTCTATGAAACGGGCTATGAAATGCCCCAAAGCTGCTAGATGACCTGTGAGGCGTTGCAACTTCTTTTTGTTATCAGGAACAAGTATTTCAAGGACCGTCTTTATTTGAGTTGGGTTACTTTCAATCCCCTTTTGGGTTACCTTGAACCCTAGAAACTTTTTTGCACTAACGCTAAAGGCACACTTAGTTAGGTTGAGCTTCATATTGTATGCCCGCATCAGGCGCAACGTTTCTTTTAGGCATTGGATGTGCTCAGCTTGGGTTTCGTTTTTCATAACAATGTCGTTAATGTAGACTTCCACGGTTTGGTCGATCAAGGGCTTGAAAATCTTTATCATTAGTCTCTGATAAGTAACGCCAACATTCTTGAGCTTGAACGACATGACTTTGTAGCAGTACAACCCATGTGGTGTAACAAAGGTTGTCTTATCCTCATCCGGTTGGAACATGTGGATTTAGTGGTATCTGAAGAAAGCATATAGAAAAGAAAACATCCTATGCCCGACGGTGGCGTCGACTATTTGATTTCTCTGGGGTGAGGGAAACTATCATTTGGATATACATCATTTAAGTTGGTGTAATCAACACAAACTCACCACTTCCCATCATTCTTTGGAATGACCACCATATTTTCCTACCAATCCGGATACTTAGCTTCTTTGATAAACTCGGTAGCTAGGAAATGTTGAACCTTTTGTCGGATGGGACGTGAGGAGGGTATGGCATTAAGCTTGTGAGAGGCCATAGATGAATGGATTCTTGACATATTAGAGTGTGTCCAGGCGAAGACGTCTTTGTTTCACTAAAGCACATTTTCGAGTAATTCCAATTCATCTTGCGTGAGCAAGGAGCTAGTATAAGTGATTTGATTTGTACCATGCAAGAAGCACAATGGTTGGAGTGGATTAGCTGCAAGTGGATCCTTCTCCATTAGGCTTAGTAATTACTATTGTTCCCACGTGTTTGACGATTTTGGACGTGCCACTTCGCTGGCTGAAAGTTTGGAATCTAATGCCACTTGGTAGCATTGGCGCGTGATTAGTTGGCTACCAAGGAGATCGATTTGTCCATCCTTAGTGAGATAGCTCACCATCTGATGGAATGTAGAGGAAACAACTTTCATTCTATGAAGCCATGCATGTCTCATAATGGCACTAAAAGGGGACAAATCCTCGACCACTAAGAATTGTACGTTCAGGGTGACTGGGCCAGCTTGGACGACAACACAACATCACCCTAAGAAGTCGTTGTGGCTCAATTGAACTCAGATAATAATCACCCTGGGTTCTCTAGGGTGGATGGTGAGTAGCTCATTTGCTTGTAGGCCGACATTTGCAAGAGGTCAATTGAGCTACTCGGATCAACCAGAACATTTTTTACATCGAACCCGCTTATTCCTAGTGTTAAGACTAGGGCATTTTTGTGTAGTTGCAATACTCGACTACCATTTACTGTGGGAAAGGTAATTGTGTCGTCGACGGGGTCCATACTTCATTCCGAAAAGTTGTGTTGAACGGAGCTGACCCGCTTTTTTATAGAGGCTGCATGAAGCAACCTTTACTTCTTCCATTTAAAATTGTATTTTTTGTCAACAGGGCCTCTGTGTATGTAGTTAATGACAACTTTGAGAGCTGTCGAAGATGCAGGAGATTGGATGGCTAGATCTTGAGCCATTTCTCTTTGCCCGCCAGTTGCGCGGACATACTATTTCAAGTGTCCGACCTTGATTAACTTTTCCACCAAGTAATGGAGACTCCTACATTGCTCGGTGGTGTGGTCGTGATCCTTATGATAGGCGCACCTTCTATTTCGATCTCGTTTAGCCGAATCTGTCTTGATTGGCTCTGGCCACCTAAAATCGAACAGATTGTGGATTATCAAGAGGAGTCTCTCATATGAGATACTAAGGGGGGCCAATCTCGCCTGATTCTGCTGTTGTTGATCATCCCACATCTTTCTAGCTTGCCTTGATTGGTTTGAGGGCTTAAAGTCTGTCTTGTCGTGCTTGATCGGACGATTGGTGACCAAGAACTGTCGAGTCGTCGCATAGACATCGTTTTCTAGCATGGAATATTTGTTTGCCGGTCTGAATAGGTCGTCCATCGTTGTAGACGACTTCTTTGCGAGAGACTCAAAGAATGACATGCCCGGAGAGATGCTTGACTTAAAGATCTATAGGATGAAATCCATGCTTCAAGACTCCACCTAGAGCACAGCTTGTCCAAATCGTTTCATAAAGTCTCTAAGAGACTTGTTTTCCTACATCTTGATGTTGTGCAGAGTGCTTATGTTATGCTTATGGCTAGTTAAACATAAGTAGTGGCCCACAAAGGCTTTTGATATATCCTAGAAAGTGTTCATGAAATTCTTCGAGAGATGGTGGAACCAAGAGAGAGCCTGATCGTGTAGGTTGGCCAAAAAAACCATGCACAACAGTGCATCATTCCCTATATTGAGGGTTATGAGCTGCCTGAAGTGCATGATGTGATCGAAGAAATCGCTTATTCCATCGTATGTCATGAATTTTGACACTATGAACCCCTTATAGGGCTCATAGTTAATAATATGAGGGCCGAACGACGTGGAGATCATGTCATCCAACCATCAACTGATTGAGCAAGGTGGGGCTCGATTTGCAAGGCCCCTGTTTGTTGCTACCTTGGTGGCTAAGAGGGCTACTCCGACATGATTGTTGCAGCTAAGGGACTTAGATGGTCCTCTAGGGTTTCTGTCATGCCTGGTTTTCCTTCTACACCAGGCACCTAAGGTCCCAATTGAGCTTGCATCACATCTGATAAGCATGACTTTTTGTTGTGCCTCATTTTCATTGATGCTCGGGTTGAGTCAGTGCCTTTGTCCAGCTGCACCTGGCGAAAACTCCTCCTCAAACCGTATTGTGTGACTGCCATAGGGAAACTCTGCATTCTCGGGAAAAGATGCCTCATAAGTCCGTCTTGAGGTTGTTCGCTGGCTTTGAGGTTGCTGAATTTGAGAGGGGCCCGATGATGACATTTGGGCTCGCAACTCTTCATTCTCTTCTTTGAGTCACCTTGTTTGGCAAAGTAAAGACTACATCTATCGATCACTCTCTCGTTGGTGTCTTTCCATACTTTCACACCAGGCAAAGTAACCTTCACTGCCCATAGCTAATGATTGATTTCTGGAGGGTGTTGACATCCTTAGTCGTTCCCACATATGACGTTGATGTTGGAGTCAAGTTCGTCTAACTTCACTGAAGTCAGACAGACTTCTTCCCTTCTTCGTGTCTCTTGAGGAGCCCGTCCAACTGCACTGGGGTAAGACGAACTTCTTTCCTACACAAAAAGATGTTCGGAAGAGTGGTTCGGGCACGCCATTCCAAAGCTTAAGTCACACAAGAGTAGATCTAACTATTTTGTGGGAGAGAGTGAGCATATGTGTGCACATAGCTTGTTCGTGCTTTTTGGAGGGGTTTATATAGAGTTGACAACATCACCACTGTAATGCTAATTATGCACTCTAACATTTTATGTAATGATGATTGTCCTTAAGGTGGCCAGGAAATCATCTCAGTTAAGGGTGACTGGCAGGTGCCATCTGCTGACATGTCAAGATCTCGGACCGTGCAACTGTATATCCATTTAGTCTATCAATGTCGGGGATTATGTGTAGCAATTAATTGACATAGACTTGTTGGCTAAATAGAGTCTCGTCGACTGCTCTGATGTCAGACGTGATTGATCACGCATGCCAGAAGTCTTAAAGACTTAATTGGACAGATCTTCCCGTCTAAGAGTTTAGGCTGTCGATTCCGTCTGGCCCTCTAGGAGAAGGGAACCCTTTCACTTTTAGTGCCAGATGGAACTTATCTTGGCCTAGATGGAATGGTCCCAGGTGGGTTATATACTTGTCGTAAACGGCCAAAAAGTCTTGAACTTGAAAGGAATAAGTAGAGGGAAACCCCCACACAAGGCATTAAGCAAGTTACTTGTTTTTGTCATATTAGATGAAGAGGTAGGATTGGAAGAGATCTGTGTTCGACTCATAAACCTATATAAGTGCTCGAGTTGTTACTTGGTGAAAAGAGGTTTATGTAGATCCCTCAAGTTCCCAACAACTTGATTCTTAATTGGTTTAGTCGTGACTTGTAGGCCGTGTCCATTATTACTAGGAAATTTGTTCTCTTTCCCCCGCCCTCGACGCTTTCCATGTAACTTCCAGCACATGTCTCTTGTATGACAAGACTTGTGGCAGTGATCACACCACACTTTATCTTTATCACCGAACTTTTTGCCACTACTTGCCTACTTATTAGGGTTGTCTTAGGTTTGAGGCTGACCAATGCTGAAGTTTCAATGTCGGGGTTGCCCATCATGACTGATAATCTAGTATCTTCCCTTCTAATCTCATTATATACTTCTGTGACAGATGATAGTGATTTTTCCCTAAAAATTTAACTACGGAACTAATCAACTTCCAGATTTAGACCCACCAAAAAAATCACATACCTTCTCCTTTTCAATTATTTGCTTGAACTTCACGCTATCTTTTGGACATTTCCAATCATAGTCCTGATAGGTATTTGACTCTTGCGAAAGTCGATTTAAGGGCGTTATAGTAGGCTGTCATAGTTGTTCCTCCTTGTTTAGTCTCACAGGCTTTATTTCTTAGGTCAAATAATTGAGAGCCATTATGCTGATCAGAGTAGGTAAGTGCCACAGATTCCAATATCTCTTTAGCCGTAGAAAAGAATATATAATCTTGACTAACATTGAGCTTCATTGAGTGGATAAGCCAGGACACGATCATTGAGTTCTCTGCGCCCTAGGCCTTGAAACCTGAGTCTCGTTGATTTGGTGTCTTCCAAGAGCCATCTAGTAGTCCCATCCTCCCTCTGCCTTTGATAAAAAACTTCACAGATTGAGATCATTGCTGGCAATTGTGTTTATTGAGTTTATAGGAGGTAATCTGAATTGTAGGGCTATCATTGGGGATTGCAAATTGCCATATTGAAGTACCAGATATCTCAAAAGTTATTTTAGACATTTAAAAAGAAGACTGAAAGAAAACACCGCAGTGAAAAAATTCCTGAAACCCTAGATGGGCTTTGATATCTTCAGGAAACCCTAGATGGGCTTTGATACCATGAAGAAAGTTGAAGCTAGCTTTGGAAAATATGTTTCTTACTCTTCTGAATGAATACAATACTTTAAGGCTATGTTTGGTTCCCGGAAAATTTGAGGGAAAATGCGAGGGAAAGAAAATACAAAGGAAAAGTAGAAGGAAAGAAAAAGTGAAGGAAAATAAAAAAATAGATTAAAAGTTGATAAATTATTTTTTTTGTTATTTCAAACTCATTTTATTTATTTTAACTCATCAATATAAAGATTAAATAATTTAAAAATACATAAGTTTTTAATTAGTTTTAATTATATTTGATTTTCTTTAATATTTTTTATAGGACAACCAAACATGAGAAAATCATTTTCCTTAGCATTTTTTTTCTTTCCTTTGTACTTTCCGGGAACCAAACATAGCCAATGATGCAAAATAGTTTGATTAAGTAGAGCTAATAAGGAAAAACAGCTAGCAGCTAGCCTATCCTAATTACATTATGATCTTTAGGAGTACATTTCAAGGATATCTACAATTAAGTCTCATTTACAGCAGGAAATAACATAATCTTCTCAATAGACTCAACATAATATCCTCAACAAAAACCAATAAAAACAAATTCAGGATCCCATGAGACCAAGGAATTGAGGGAGAGGGAATCCCTCCTGCTTTTGCAATATAAAATGGGTGATTGTGTAACAAATAAATAGAAAATGGAGCTAAAGTTTACTCTTCTCCTTGAATCTTGACACTAAGGAGAGTGGTGGCACCCCATGTTTCCTCTGTATGATTTGTTTATTTATTTCTAGTATGTTCCCAATTTTTTGCAAGCCTAACACCTCTGTTTGTCGTTCATATAAGATATATTGCATTTGTATTGCTTGATTTCACCGTGCGATCCACATCATATCTTTGTTTCAAGGAAACAACTATATGTTCTGGTTACATGGGGCAGTAGTAAACATTTTTAAGATATTCAATTGTAGATGAAGTAACTTGGTTTCTATTGGATTGGTGGAAGTATCAGTTTTAAGATGAGGTAAATCACTGGCATTTGTTCCTTTATAGTCTATTAACAAGTACATTTGGGTGCACAAAAATTTGAAATTTGTTTTCCGTCCTGCCTTTTTTAAGGATCAGGGAACCATGGATACACAAATCCTTCCAGTAACTATCTATCGAGTAAGCCCAGAAGTCAAACCTGGGATTCAGCATTATTAGGTAATAGGGTTTTTAGGTCTAAAGGAGGAGTTGGTTATCTCTTTTAAGATCTTTCAGATTCAAGTCCAAAGCAGCCGCTTCTAAAATTAATTTTGATTTCAATGATGCCTTCAACCAAGACTTGAACATTACTGAATCCATCTTATATCAAAACCTAATCCTGATCCCCTTAGTAGTGTTTGGTTTTAAACAATTCCTGCATTGGTTTATTGTAGCTAGTGTTTGATTTTAAACAAATCCTGCATTAGTTTGCTATCATTATGGCAGTCCTATGGCATTAGGATGCTGGTAGTAAAGGATATGGAGTTACAAAAGAGAGAGAGACCTGGTAAATGGCTAATCAGGTTAAAGAAATTTCCACAGTTGAAGGCTGCAATGAAAAATGATATGCAATGATGAGAGGCACTTCTGTCGTAATGAGCAGTCCACAACCAAGTTGCCTCCTCCAAATGCAGTTCATGTCAGTCAATTTGATCCTAGTCAAATGGGGCAACTTCGCAACCATAAACCAATATGCACCTTTCTTATACACCTCAAAATTAAACCATAGGCACATACCTGATTGCTAGAAGATTCTAGCCCTGATGTGGATAGAGGTGCTAGTTGGTTTGATTGAGTCTCGATCAAGTCATTGAGGTTTTGATTGAGTCATTGCTTTAGCAGGCAGAGTTGATTCCTTGGGTAATTTTGGTTGTCAGCCTACAAATTTTGATCTCAAATATTCCCTCAATTGACTCCTAGACATTCCAAATCCACCTTATACCAAATCCACCCTAATCTGTTCATGAGTTTTGGATTTTAAACGAAGTCCTACATTATGTTCTCTCCTCTTTGATCGATCATATTTTTTATATGAATTAAATTTTTATTGTTCTGTAAAACATAATGGGAAAGCAGCCACTGGTTAATATCTCTAGGATTCTCTTAGAGAACTGATCCTGCCTCCAACTAATTGGTTGGGTTTGAACAAGCCCATTCCTAAAGTAGAGGCTCTGGGGCTTCGTAATGGTTTTTGTGAGCCTTGTAGGATAAGATAAATCCTTCTTCATTGTTGTCAGAGTGAATGTTGGTTCTAATCATATATAAAAATAAATTAATTGATTTGTGTACATTTGAGCTAATTCGGGTTATAAAATTAAGGAAATATAGTTGGGAGGAAGGCTTTGCTAGGCAATTATCTGGCCTCTTGCCTTTAGATTTTTCTGGATTTGTGGGCCTACATTTCTCCTTTACAAGAATTGAACGAATCTCTTTTATTATTACTATCATTATTATAACTTCCTAATATAGAGTATTGACTCCCAAATGTTCCTTTTGACAGATAGTTGACTTCTGTTGTGGTGCTAACGATTTCAATCTGCTAATGAAAAAAAAGCTTGAAGAGACAAGAAAGAAGTGCTCATACAAAAACTATGATGTTATCCAAACCAAGGTAATATTTACTCTTCCGAGTTATTAGTACCAATTTTATAAATGAGGGATCTCATTACTTTTTCATGTGTTCCTCTTTTGCTGTTATTTACTGTGGACTGGATGGTCACATCTTGCATGGACAACAAAAAATCTAGACATTGGAATATGCATATTTGTGTGTGTGCGCGCAGAGATGCATAGAGGTGTTGCAGTTGCTTTTACTTTGAGTCATACAGTCAGATCTTATTCTTGGAATGCTTGTCAGCTTTTACCCACCAAAAAGAAAGCCTGGGGAAGCTGGGAATGGTGATTTCTATTATCAAATCTAAGCTCAGATTTGGCAACAAAGTTGGTTATGGGTTCAGTATTGAGCAGCATGAGCTGGACATGTTAAAATCTTGAACGTTCTTTGATGATAAGGTGGACTCCTGTTGGGAATAAGCTGACTTAAGTAAGCAGGAGTTTCATTTTCTTTTATACAAACCAGAAACCTGGGTCTATAAAGCTTTATAAAGCTGATCTAATAAGGCTGATCAGCTCTGTACTTCATCTCTGTGATGCCAGTGAGTTCTTAACCACCCAAAAAGGGCAAAAAAAGAAAAAAAGAAATGAGGCCCAATGGGTTGAGGGAGGATGCAATTGATAATGTCAGTTCTAGCTCAAAGTTAGTGATATAGCTGGACATGGGTTTAGTAATTTAGCAACTTGGGCTGGACATGTTAAAGGCTTCTGTGTTTTTTCATTATAAGGTGGGCTTAGGTTGGGACTAAGCTGACTGATAAAAATCGGAGTTGCATTATATACTGTTAAGGAGCATGATATGCATATTAAACCATAATCTTATAGGCTTAAGTTCTTAGGAAAATTGGTAGTTTAACATGGTATCAAAGCTTAATTTGTTAGGAGGTCTCATGTTCAAGTCATCCCTTCACAATTTGCATTTCATTGGATATGAATCCAAATTTTGTCTCTCCACTTGTGGGTATGAGGCTACATGTGAGGCGTCCTACAAACTTATACTTCTAGGAAAATTAGTAGTTCAACATTTACTATGATCCAATGACCAATATAATCTTGTAAATATATAGCAATAGATTTGTCTCCTGGATTTTCTAAGGTTTAACCGAATTGATACATATTTTTTGGGTCTTTGGTCATTTGTTTCAATGAAGGCGGTTGATGTTGTTGTATATGCAATTTCATTGTAAATCAGTGCATGTGATCTCTCTCTCTCTCTGGATTCTAAGTTGGGTACTTATGGGCCCTTTGTTACAGAATGATTTTAAATTGGAGAAGAGGGATTGGATGACTGTCAAGCCAAGTGAATTGCCAACAGGGTCGCATTTGGTGAGACTAAAAGATTTTTATTTATTTAAGAAGCTAGATGTTCAGATTCTGTTGCATATTAGTAAATGGGTCACCCTCTCTTTTTTCCCCCTTTTGTTGGGTAGATCATGGGGCTAAACCCTCCTTTTGGAGTTCAAGCAGCACTAGCAAACAAGTTCATTGATAAGGCTCTTGAGTTCAAACCAAAGCTTCTTGTACTTATTGTTCCGCAAGAGACCCAAAGGTTGTGACCTGAGATTGTTCAGCTCTCACTCTCACACACACAAACACCCCATATGCACACACATGTTAGGCCATACGCACCCGCACACACAAGCATGTTTGGCCTTACCAAGTTTGATATGTGTCAGCAGGTTAGATAAAAAGAAACTACCTTATGATTTAGTTTGGAAGGGCGATGAGGAACTCTCGGGCAAGGTAAAATAGAGGTTTCCATGATGTTTCTCTGTATTTTAATGTAATTTATATTTATTAGAATGCAAATCGGTTTCTGTGGTTGATATTCTTGTCTTCTTTCCTTTCAGTCATTCTATCTACCTGGATCTATTGATGTTAATGACAAATAAATGGAACAATGGAATCTAAACCCACCATTACTCTATCTTTGGAGCCGGCTTGACTGGACTTCTAAACACAAATCCATCGCCCAAAAGCATGGTCACCTTTCCAAGCAACAAAAGGAGTTGCCTTTGGGAAAAAACCCCCATCAAACTCTGGAGTCCTGATCCCCCAATTAAAGGAGGAAGGGGGCCGGTATGATGTTTTTCTTGCTGATGGATGATCAGCCAGCCCCAGAAAATAAACAAGAAATTGAACCAAAAAGGGAAGAAGAATCTCTTGTGCCTGGAGGTCAAAATGAAAGCTCCTTCCGCAATTATGTATGCATAAGGGAAGCATTGAGTAAGACATGAATCCCTTGAGCTGCCCTTCCATATTTCTAAATTTACAACATTAGAGCCTTTTGAATGATAAGTTAAAGATGGTCACAAGGAGCACCGGCATCACAATCTATATAGGGATTTGTGACGGATGCCTTTACAAAATGTTCAAGAGTGTGTATTAGCATAACTAAATGCTTCATTCTTATCTAAGTTGGAAACTGGGATTGGCGAATCTACTTTATATGGGATGGTTCTAAATCTTGGTTTAGCGGCTAGAGTCGAATGTTTATAGAACAGTGAATAACCAAAGCACTTTTTATCTCATTTGGGTTGTGTGACGTTCGCTTTATTGAAGACAAGTTGCTAATACTATATTTTAAAGGCTAACTTTTTTGGTGTATGGTATCATCATTTAGTTTCAATGAATTTGTAGTCTTAACTGTGACTTAATTAGAAACCCTTACAAAATACCCAATGAAAACTATTAAATCCCGACTTTTGAGTTTTGATAGTAAGTTTTATGGTATCTATATGCACAAATTGTGTCCTATAATATTAAGGGCACGTTTGAGAGTGATTTTGAAATATATTAGAATTGTTTTCTAGAATAAATTAGGTATTTGATAAATTTGTATAAATCATTTCTAAAAATTTAAAATATCACTTGAAATTATTCTTAGACAATCACTTAATACGTGGATTTTAAATTAAAAAAAAAAAATCATTTTGTTGTGTATATAATGTAACATCAAAAACACTATTAAAACACAATTTGTTTTCAAATACAAAATAATTTTTCTTAGGAGTGCTTTTAATAAAAGTTAGGGATGACAATGAAGTGAGTTTTTTTGGGTATCATTCCATTCTGTCTTATTTCTAGTGGGACGAATTTGAAATTTAAATGAATAGGTTTAAGATGAGTTTGAGATTTCTTTTTTTTAAAAAAAAAAAAAAAAAAAAAAACCCATAACAAATTTGGGGTAGGTTCGGGTATTGTCTTGTCTCATCCCACCCCACCCTAATGATATATAAAATTAATTTAATTTTTATTTTGTTATTTTTAATATAAAATAATAATAATAATAAAATAATTTTTAATAAAATGAGTTATAAAAAAATTATAATATTTTAATTATTTATATATATATATATATATTAATTTAATTAAAATTTTAAAAATAATAAAAATTTTCAAAAAAAAAAAAATGAATGAGAAATTTGCATACCCATCTAGCTCCATTGAATTTTTTTAATAAGATGAAGATGAGAATTATTTTCAATAAACAGGACAGGATTGGAATGAGGATCACGTATCTTGAACTCATCCCTAATAGAAGTACTACAAATAGAACCATTGATTTAATGAAAATCATTCCCAAATAGTCTCTAAGTATATAAGAAATAAAGTAAAATGTGTTATTTTAAGGTAATATGTATATGATTCTTCACATTATTTCTAGTACACAAAATGAGTAGTGCTCGATTTAGTTCAAGAATAATAATTATTCGATCTCAAATCGAAATTTAGTTGAAGGCTAACTTATGAAGACATCGGCCCTTGTGATAAGTTTTTGAAGATCATCTAAAGATGCTTAAGCAAAACGCTCTAAGGTTATTGTAGAGCTTTGACTTTTTTTTTCTTTTTCTTTCATTTTTTTATTCTTGAAGAGAAAGAGAGTTTTATTTATTTATTTATTTATATTTTTATTTATTTATTTTTATTTTTATTTATAGGAAAATTTTGATAAGTTAAATTTCTTTGATATTTTACATGTAGATTTAAAATCTATCTCAAACTTCTTTGCTAGTGAAGTTGTTGATATTTATGTTATATTTGTATCTCATAAAATTTGAAGAAAAATAGAAGAGAAAGAAAATAAAAAGAAAAAATTAAACGAAAATAACAAAAAGATTAACAATTTTTTTCCTATAAATCTTATTACTTTCTTGGAATCAAACCTAGCATTGTAGCCTAGCCATATGGGCTATGTAGTGGGATTGTCTTGTGGGTTTGTGGCGCCTCAGCAAGCCCCTGGTCCCAGGCTGTCCATATTTATTGTCCACCAAATTTTTCCCTTTGACAGAGAAGAGACTTTGATTCATAGGAAACACGAGCAAATGAGCTTACGTCGGCCTTCTGATTATGATAGTCGTCCTCCATATCCTTGTGAATTGATTGCTTGATCCTCCCAAAGATATTCAACTTCCATCTTTTTCATTCTTAATGGCAGTAAGTCCTTGAGGGTATATCATTCCCTTTATTGGGATCCATGGTATCCATGGGCGAGTCACATTGCTATTGCCTTTGGCTTTGAGTATTCTGAATTCTCCTAGCTAGTCTTTCTTACTAATTGGGTATGTGCATGGTATTCCACTTCAGCCTATCTATCAATCTATTCTTAGAAATCATGATCTCCTTTTTATAATATATTCTTTCCCATTGTAGGATATATTTTTTACAGTGTGGTGTAGGAATGATATTTTTCTTATAAGATTCATCTTCAAAAGTTCAGGTTTGATTGTTAACTGTTATTAAAATTAAGAATAGATATTTGGAAAAATTTGTTGTTCACTTGTTTTCTTAGGATAATATTAAAAAATGATGAGACAAATATAAAAAAATAATTAAAAATAAAATACTGCATATAAAATTTATTATTTAAAAACATTTCAAATTCTCAAAAAGAGTTTTATTTTAGAAAAAATTAAAAATTTGTTTTTAAAAATTATTCTAAAAAATTATTTTAAAAAATAATAATTTTTGACAAAACATTTTCAAACATATACCATTAATATTAATTTCTACTATTTCTAAGCTTGATCAAACCTTGTATTACAAAAAGGCTTGAAGCCCTTCTAGGATAATTCAACAAACTTTCTTGAGAATTAGTCAATACCTTTTTCATTACATCCTATCATTTATTCAACCAATTTTTATGTTAAAAAAAATAAATCAAAGTTTAAGATATATAATTTAAATTTATCTTAGAAACCTTTCTATGTTTACTTTTTTTAGCTTTATGAAGTCATATGTCCCAAAAACGTCTAAGTCATCCATGAGTAATTCCTTCAAAGAGTTTCTCAAATTAATCTTAGTTCAAGGATGTAACAACAACAAATAACTTATTTTCTATATCCTATGATTTATTCAACCAATTTTATTATCAAAAAATCAAGATTTTTATTATCTTATCATGACTACAATCCACAAATTCTCTAGTTCTTATTTTGCATCCACTCTTAAGTCTAACACATTTTTTTTTTATTTTTTTATTTTTTTGTTAACCGATGAACCTTCTATGACCAAGGTCTTAAGACTCTCCATGAGAATCCAAAACTCGGGATGTTGATCACTTTGTAACAACCAACACCCGGTAAATTAAGGGTATCATTAATGGTAGGATTCGAACCTAAAATTATGTGTCATTTACTATGACCACATTTTCTAGTGTTCGCTCTGACCAATTAGGCTAACTTCACAAAATCTAATTCTAGCAAATATTATCTTTTATAAAAGATTTATGCAAAATTGCTCAATCTCTTGTTAAACATGAGAAAAAAAGAGAGGAGGTTTTAAGTATTATTTTGATATCTATAATTAGAGTTGCTTCTTAATAGGGTGGTCGAGTTAGAAGCCTATCTAAGCACAATCTAAGGTTATTACTTTGGTTTTGAGATCTCCAACACATCGTCGATTGAATCAAATTTTTATTAAAAAAATTCCTTTTTGAATATATATGTCATAGTTAGAGCATTTTCATTGGACTTAATCAATTGAATTTGGAAGAGAAATTCTTATATTTCATTATCCTTGTTCCTCCCCTCATTAACATTTACTACAAACTCGCCAACTATACCACGTCCATGAAAGCACACTTTTTGGAAGCAAAAGAACATAAAAAGAAAGAAACAATTAAAAATTTAGAAACACATTGTCCCTTTCTAATGATTGTTGGTCTCAGAATTGGACAGAATAAACGTTTTCTTTGCATAAAATTTTTTTAGTTATCTAAGTTTCATGTTGATGTTCCATTTTAGAAATTTCGATCTCATGTTAGTGGTTATTAATTATCCTTTTGTTTATCTTCCTCTTTACTTCTTTCTTTTTGCATAGACCAATAAGGTATATATTGTGATGGTACATACAAAACAAAAAATTTAAACCGTTGAATATATTCGATAAGATCTGGATAATTGAATGAAGGTACAAATAAATGAGAATAAGGCACCAAGATATAAACAAATAGAACCATGATACAAACAATGAAACTTAAAAATATATACATGATATTGCCTAAATTGGTGAATGTTTTTTGGATAGATAATGAAAAATGTATATTTTGGTAACATTTACCCTTTTTCTTCATGTGAGTACCAATCCTCTATTTTATCAATTTAACCACCCATTTACTCATAAACCCAAGTTATTTCCCTATATTCAACCGTTTATCCAATACTTTCAATAAATACTATTAAATTCATTTATCCAATTTAGTAGGTGTAAAAATAGGTCAATAATTTCTATGGCTTTCTAGAGTTTTGAAGCAAAAAATGGATGGAGATTTACTACATGTGGAGATGGAGGATGCAGCCCATGACTATTGAGGCGTCAGAGAATTGATCTCTATTGTGGCTGAGGGAGAGGGTGCAGTGAATGAAGAAATCTTTTTATTACTTCATTCTCGATAGAGCTTGCTGATAAGTCAGTGCTTGCATTAGTTGTTGGGACTTGGGACAGTTATTGGTGGTGCATGTACCTTAAATAAGGAAAAGATAGGAGGTATGATGCGAAAGTGTTGGGAGAGCTGTTCAGCCATGCATAGTGAGTTTGGAATATGTGTCCCTCTTATACATTGGCACAAACTTGGAGCTTGCTAGAGAGCTTTAGCATTTGATGCTTGCTAGAGAACACCAGCCAGCTTTGATACTTCACATACTCCTTCCAATTAATTTTAAATTTTTTTTTAAATAGAGTGTGATATTGCAAATTTAATATTTCCGTCATCAAAATAAAAAAATAAGAAAGAAAACACACATGAATTTGAAAGAATAATTCATATATATTAAATCAAAAAGAGAGAAACATTCCACATGAGGAAGAGGTTCTTTAGAACACTCATTTAAACCAAAAACATGTATATACAAAATAATCATAAAAGGAAAATGCTTTTGTCTGCAAAAATGGTCTTTTATGTGGATGAAAATCTACTCATCAAGTTTAGCTAGCTTTCTTAATTCACAAACCTCAGCATTCTATATGGTGTTCTGTAATCCTATAATGCTCTCTATGAACAAGTTTTTGGGTTTGACCCTTTACATACATTCAAGATGTTCTATAATTTGCCACTATTCTCATGTCCTCAGTTTTGGCCTTCTTGTATATAGGATTGATCTCCCCATGGCATTATTTCCAAGTAAGCAATCCAAGAGTCTCAAACATAAATAGGTGGTCCAAAAAAGGAAAAATTAAAAGTGAATGCATAATATTTGTAAGTGTTTAGATGAAATTAATTCTTTAATTATAAATAGTCCGAAGTTTTGAAATACAATTTATTTGAAGAAATAAAAAGATTCATATTTATCCTCCATGTAGGATTAAAATTTTAAGAATATCAAAATTATCTTTATATTAATGATAGTATTTCTTCTATTATTAATCATAGCATTCAAACTCTCTTCACAACATGCATATGGAATGAAGCCATTCCAGGCAATCTCCATCACTTGTCAAAAAAGGAGGGCCATTGATTGTGAGGCTTTTTAGACAATTAGAGAACCATTAAGGAGTGGCCTTATGTGGGAAATTTGTGGTGGGAAGGCCCCCTACTTAAATGCTTCTATTTTTTCCTCTAAATTTCAATAGGGTTTATTATCTTGGAACACATATAGAATATGCCCATGATTTGATGAAATGATTTAAAATTCCCAATGCATATTAGTTTCAGCATACCTACCATGAAGCTAATTCCTTTGTTGACTGGCAGGCCAGGCCAACCACAGTCTCAAGGGAATCTATCGCCTTTACTGCTCTCTTGGCCCCTCTTGGAGGACATACTATTCATTTTTTGGCATGTGATTTGACTAGGGTGCCTATACCCTCTGTTGTTGGGCCTTGTTGCTTTCCTTCTGCCCAAAAACAAAAGGTCATATCAACATTTTTTTTAAAAATGTTAATCATATCATAACAAACCTTAAATGATGCTTAAGACGTATTAAGATAGAGAAAAAGTTTTCAGTCAGCATTCTTTTATAATCTGTCATTTTATATAGAATTAGTTAAAAATTAAGCCTCAAAATATATTTTTTTCATAATTTAAATTTTTTATAAATGATTTAAAATCAATATATATATATATTAAAGAGTGATGTGATATACTAGCATGCTAGCATGCAACAAATATAAGCATACTCTTTTTAGATGATTTGAATATTTACATAATTAGTAATTTTGTATGTTTCTTTCTGAAAGAAATGAATGATTTGAAAGATTGAGAAGAAAGGCAAATGAAAACAAATGAATCTCATTTGAAGAGCATAGCAACCTGAGTGCATGAGAGAGAAGTGAATATGTAGATGAAAAGCATGACAAATCCATGAAGAAAAGGGATCTGCGGCTACTGAGAGATACAAAGGAAGTGTACTATAGAACCAGAATACTTCTAGAATAGTAAAAAAATACACATGGAAAAAGGAAAAGTGAGATAAATGTTAGTGATCTTATGCTAAAAAAATCAGCTTTGATTCACTTCTAGGCAACATGGGAACATGAGCTTGTTGGGAAAATGAAACCACTTGGGGGTGAGAAGATAAAAAGATTTGAAAAAGAGGGAATTATGTCAGATCACTGGGGATTGCAATCCCTCATTTTGTTTTTCTTTTCTTCTTACATTTATCATCTCATTTTGATGGCATACATACAAGGGGTTATTAGGTTTTTCAAGGCTCTATCTTTCTTTTTTTTTTTTTTTCCAGGAAAATTTGTAATAGATTGTTGTGAAAATTTGCAGGTTATTTATTTATTTATTTATTATTTTGAATGAGGAATTATTTTATCTTTTTTAATGAAATAACATTTTTTTTTCCTTCAAAACAGAAGAATTTATTGGTGATAATAGGATGTATTAGGAAATGCATGATGTAGATAACACAAAGCATACTTCATTGATTTAAATCATGGGTTTCTCTTTGAGACCACCAAAACCCTGTTTTTATTGATTTAACTTACGATCAAATGCATTAAAGTGCTTAGAAAATGTTTTAAACCTCTTCATGCAACTAAAACTTCAAACTAAAAATTATTAATTTATGTAACTATTAAGAGTATGTTTAATAGTGATTTTAAAAAATGTTTTTATTTTTATTTTTTTAATATTTTAAAAAAAATTTAAGTATTAAAAAAATTAGAAATATTTAAAAAAAAAAATTAAAACTCAAATATTTTCCTCACCAAATAACTTTAAGTTTTATTAGACAGCTTTAAAGTGAAAAAAAAGAAGATATTTGAGATTTAAGAGCCTTTCTTAAAAATATAATTGAGCTGTTTTTATGATTTTTTTTTTTTTCAAAAATCACTGCACAAAGGAGTTATATTTATGATTAACTAGCCTTAATAAAATGAAAAATTAAAAATAATAGGAATTAAAATTTTCAATTTTGAAGTTCCCAAACACACAGTGTCTTCAAATTTTGCTTATTTTACCAAATTTGAACCCACCAATAGTAGTAACATAAATTTGCTTCTAATATACTTGTGATCGACAGAAGTTTTCCTCAAATCAGATATATGAATCTTTTCAGTCATGGAATTAGATTTGGAAGAACCCCAAGTCAATCACAAGTAATGTTCCAAAATGCACTATAAAAAACAAAAGAAAACAAAACAAAAAAAGAAAAAATTAATGTAACCCAAATGAAGGACCATATCCAACATGATCAATGGCTCTGAACACTAACCCATATTCCTTTGGCTGCTCTTTGATTGTAGGGCAGCAGATGCAAAGACAGCCATGTCCGAGTTATTCTCTTTTAATTTTTAACAACTTAAAGTATAAAAAATGGTAAGTTTAAGTATGGATGTTGGACCATTTCTGACAGTCCAAGTGGGTGGGTAGGGAAGAGAGGGTAAGGCTAGCTTGATGGCTAAGTTGGGTGATGGGCACCTGATACTAAGTACTCGCTGGGTTTCCATTCTCTACGCCTAATTTTTTTAACCTTTTGAGGCAAATAGCAACAATGCTTTTCTCAAATCACCCAATTTGCCCTTTCTTGCCTTGCATGCCTCTTCACCATCTATCTTCCAAACTTGCCCTTTTTCATTTTCAAAGAAAAAAAAAATGGAAAATGATGGGGAGCATATGTTAGATGGTTTGTTTATAAAAATGATATTTGAATTTGTTTGGGTTTGTCAAGTGTTTATATTTTTTAAAATTGACCTGGGCAAATGAAAATGTTTTTTTTTTCTTTTTAGTGAAAATCATGATAATAGAAATATGAGGTTTTTTTTTTTTTTTTTTTTTTTTTTTTTTTTTTATAATTTTAAATTTTTTAAATTTGTTTGGGTTTGTCAAGTGTTTATATTTATATTTATATTTTTAAATTCACCCATTTTAATGAAAATGGAAGTTTTTTTTTTCAATTTTTTTCTTTTAGTTTTCTTTTTAGTGAAAATGATGATAATAGAAATATGTTTTTTATTTTTTTTTTATTTGTTTGGGTTTGTCAAGTGTTTATATTGTATTTTTTTTTTTTTTATAAATTGACCCATTTTAGGTTGGTGGCCAAATGAAAACCATTTTTTTTTTAACCGTTTTTTTTTTCTTTTAGTTTTCTTTTTAGTGAAAATGATGATAATGAAAATATGATTTTTATTTTTATTTTTTTTATTTTTGAATTTGTTTGGGTTTGTCAGTGTGTAGGGATGACAACAGGACGAGTTTTTTCGGGTACCTGTCCCGTCCCGCCCTACCCTGGGATGAGTTTTAATTTTAACTAAACGGGTTTGATAATTTTTTAAAAAACCCGGAGCGAGTTCAGGTATTGCCTTGTCCCATCCCATCCCACTCCAATTATATATAAAATTAAATTAAATTAATTTTTATTTTACTATTTTTAATATATAGATAATAATAAAATATTTTTTTAATAAAATAAGTTACAAAAAATATAATAATTTAATTATTTATAAAATATATTTATTTTAATATAATTAAAAAATTTTAAAGTAATTTAAAAAAAATAAAAAAAATTCAAAAAAAAATTAAACGGGACGAGACGGAGCGGGTATGAGAATTTATCATATTCATCCTGCCTCGTTTAATTTTTTAAATGAGATGGGGATGTGAATTTTTTTAAATAATCGGGCCAGAGTTGGGATGGGGGCGACCCGTCTCGTTGTCATCCCTAGTTAAGTGTTTATATATATTAAATTGAACCATTTTAGGCAAATGCTGTTTTTATTTTTTGATTTTGGAAAGAAGGGAAATGATGAAGGGGAAATTGATACTTGAAATTAATAGTATGGATTTTTTTGTTTTTTGTTTTTATTTTTCTTTAGGAAGTGGAACCCTTTTTTTTTTTTTTTTTTTTCTGAAAATTAGAAACCAAGTTTCCAAAGATCCTTAATCGTTTGCCAGATAATGAAAGAGAGTGTAAAATCTACATATGACTTTTTGAAGCAATTCCTTTGAATCAGATGCCCGTTCAAATTCTGAACAAAATTTTTTTTTTTAAAAAAAAACGGCCGTAAAGTGATATCTGTGAGCAAAATGTATTCCTTGATCTTTGCATGTGCATGACTGCACTTTATGCAAATATGATTTTTGGTAAAACATAATTACTTTTGATAATCAACTAGGGTTTGGATACACCAGAAGTTAATTATAAAACATAAAAAATACACATCAATTACAATTATAAGCAAAAGAAATTAAATTATTATAATTTCATAAAGAAACTAATGAAATTTAAGGCCATGGCATTAATATATACTTGTGTTCCTTCCCTCGGTGATTTGTTCTCTTATCACCTATGATCACTTCACTGGAATTTGATGAAGTGAATTAAAAAAATTAAAGATAATAATAATAATAATAATAATAATAATAATAATATTTTTACATACACAAAAAAATTTTATAGTGTATTTAAAAAAAAAAAAAAAAAGTGAGTAAAAAAGAATCCAAAAACAAATTTGAAGATGAAAATTGTCACTATCATATGAACTCCATAAGTCTCACTGTCATGCAACATTAATTAATTTTAGTAGAAATAAGGAGATATTAGTAAAGTTTAGGAATGAATAGTTTAGTAGAAAACTATTCATATTGCATATTTCATTAGGGTTATAACCAAGGACTATCCATATTCCATACTTCATTCTCATATTTTGAATAAAAAAAAAATATATCACCACTTTTGGGAAAAAAAAATGAAAAAGTTTTCTAATTTGTATACATTTTAGAGATATATAGAGGGGGATTTTTGTCATTGTAGGTAATGGCAACCTGGTGGAATCCCCACAAAAACAAGGGCAAAGCAAGGAAAATAGAGGGGTATATGTTGTACTTGATGGTTTGAAACAAATCTTGGAAGACCCATGTGTTAGATTCTGGGGCTATAAGTAGGTTAGATCTTTAGTAGTACTTATGGTGTACAGCTTTAACCAGTATAAGAATAGTAATCACATGACTCCTCCCCCTCTACTTGCCTTTATCACTTCCCCCTGCTCCAGCTTTTCCCTTTGTGTTTACCCTCAAAGGATACCTTATTCATCATCTACTCTCCTCAACTTGCATTTGTGCCCTTGTCTCCCAAATTATTCCTTCCTCACCATGCTTAAGTCCAAAATTAACTTTTTTATTTATTTATTTTTTGTGTAATTTGGTACTACTATCCACCAACCTTATTCCCTATTGACAAATTAATAATAAAATATGGAATCAAACGAGAAAAATAATTGATGTCAATACGAAGTTTCAATGGAAGTCGTCTACAAGACTTTTATTATTTACCTTAATTTGATCTATAAATGATGCTGATGGAATGACTTCTATTGAATAATCATCTTTACATAACATAAAATCATAAGATACATAAGAGTTAAAAGACTCAAAATTTAGTATCATTAAGTAATTAATCATACCAACAAGACATAAAGTAATGTTATAACCTGTTATTTATTTACGAAAAACTCTTAGGAGGTAAAAAAAAAAAAAAAAGAAAAAAAGAAAAAAAAAAAAAGAAGGGAAGATGACCAAATTTAGGCAAGTGATAAAGATGATTATTCCGATTTGAAGCAACAACTAGCTAGATTGGTTACAACACTACGCGCTTACAGCTTCTTGGCATACCATAAAAACAGTAAAGACATACAATGGCGGTTGAGGTAGTTATCGAAGCTAGCTAATCATATGAGTTGATAGCACAGTAGCTCGGTCAGCTGCCCGCACAAACAACCTTTTGCCTAAGCCCACAATACTCAATCCACTTCTTTCTTATAAATTCGAGCCTTAGAGCTTCAGTAGTGGTAAACAAAAGATTGTTGAACAGGTCTAACAAAGACTTGGCAATAACCTTCTTTTTTCAATGTCTTCTTTTTCATTGTCTTCAAATCTACCTCAGTTCTACACCGACTGTGCTAACTTCCCTACTGATTTTTCCGAGTTTTCGGCTCCAGTGGCCGGTGCAATGTGGGGGGACGAAGGAGGGTTCTCATTGCTGGATTACCAAGTCCAGCCGGAGGTTGATGTTGGGGTGGCGGTTTCTGGGTTGGTTTTGCCGGAGCGGGGTGGGGTTTCGGACATGGCAGTGCCCGCGTTGCCGGAGTTCAACATGGGGGGTTTGTGCGGCATTGCCGGAGTTCAGAGCTTTGGGGGAGGGTACCAGCAAGATGTGTGTGAGTTTGGAGATGAATGCGGAGGGTTTGTGCCTGATTTCCGGCCGGTTTATCCTGCTACGGCGGGAGATAATTGGGTGAGCATGCGAATTCGTGTGAATGCATTGCATGTGTAGTCTTGTAGGAACTAGGAATTGGAAGTTTCTTGCAGTGGTCTGAAATGGTTCTTTCTCATTGCATGGAGATTAGTGGAAAGCGTAAAGGAATTGAGAGATGATTTTTCTTGGAAATTGTGTTTGGGATTTTGTAGGGAATTCAAGGAAATCATATAGCAGGAATTGAAGAATCCAATACAAAGGTTGGGAGGTACTCAGTTGAGGAAAGGAAGGATAGAATTCTCAGATATTTGAAGAAGAGAAATCAAAGGAACTTCAACAAAACCATTAAGGTCTCTTCTCTTTTTCTATTTTCCAAATCATCTTCCTCTCTCTCTCTCTCTCTCTCTCTCTCTCTCTCTCTCCCTCTCCATTTATTCTTTACTAATTGGCTCGTTATACAGTATGCATGCCGGAAGACTCTGGCAGACAGGCGTGTCCGGGTCCGGGGGAGATTTGCAAGGAACAGCGAGATATGCGAAGAAGAAATGGCAGTGAAGAAGAATGAAAACACACAAGAAGAGAAAGAACTATACTACAATGACACTGTGCAGGTAATGGATTTTCAACAATAGAGCATGACACATAATCTTTATTACCAATGCTCAACTTCCTTGAGGTTGATAAATAGGTGGCAATTTTACAATATTAATAATATTTTTGTATGATTATTTATTTATATTTATATTTATATTTACTTATTTATTTATTTATTGCAGATGAAGCATGATGAGGAGGACTGGCTGCAAGAAGCAATTGCAAGCCTCATGTATATGCCATATTTTTCTGGATGATTGTTTGTTTAAAGAGAAAATGTTTCCTATCTTGTAGACCAGTACAAATTAACTTTTGGGTTTCTTGTAACAGTACTCTTCCATTTAATCCTAATGAGATTTGAGTTCATATTAGAAATTTACAAGAAAATATTGATATGCATAGATCTCTCTTTCACTTCAATATATTCTTTGATATTATCATCATACAAAAGATTGGAAGAATAGTTTGAATTTTTGTTACAGAGCTGGTGGCAGTACCCGTATGGAGATAGATGTTGGTGTTTTTGATTAACAATATGGGCTATTAGTTGAGTTGTAATTGATGGGAGAAAAAGGCATATCTTCAAGCTAATATGCTTTTGACTTGGTCATTATGGTAGTGGTGCATAAGATTCTATTGAGGTGACATCAAGATGATTTTTGGTGTGCTTGAATATCAAATTAATTAAATAATTGTGTATATTCTAAATGAATTTATCTTTTGTGAAATGGTGACCCTTTTGTTATAATTTTTTTTTATATAAAAAAAATAAAATTATTTATCTCTTAGGTACGTACAATAACATATTTTGTATTTATTTATAAATTAAAAAATTTATTAATCACATCCTTGAGCTTGGATTAATCTTTCAATGCTTTCAAATGACTAGAATTATCGAATATTATGAAAATAAAATTTAAGGAATTTTTGGAAATTTTAATGTTATTCCCACTTGATCGATTAGAAAATTTTTTCCCTATACTTTTGAATTAATTTTGTGATAGTGAACTTTTGTTTATCATCTTGGCCACATTCATTGTTTGATTAACAAAGTAGGAAACTAGTTATGATGCATGTTTGAATGGAAATAGGACACGAGTGGGGTAAGATATCTTTGCTTTATGTGCAAGAATCTCAACTTGTATTTTGTGACTTTTCATGGTTCACATTGTACACAAGTTCTCCTCATAAATTGATCCACAAAATAATTATTTTATATCTATTTATATATCTTTTAGATAGGCATCGACGGAGCTAGAAATATGCGACAAGGGCTATGTGATATCAAAATATAAATTTGACTTAGGTAGTGTTTTTTTTTTTTTTACTTAATTCTAAATAGAACCTTAATGCTTAATAGTGTTAAATATTAGATTGTTTGTTTTTGTAGTATTTTATTTCTATTAAGTATTAAAAAGTAAAGAAAAATCAATATGTTATTTTTTCTATTTAAAAAAAGCTATATATTTTGACTTTTTTTTTTTAGTAAAAAATCTATAATAAGTCATGAAAAAATAGAAAAACAAACAACTTAAATTCTGAAAACAAATTATTTTCAGTAAAAAGCCAAAAAAACAAACAACATCTTAATGTGTTAAACATTTTTTTTTCTTGGAAGTTTGGATTTTTAGAGGGGGCATCCGCAATACATGTAGGACTTGTGGTGGACATTCATGAAGCTTTAGGGTTGATATATACATGGTTCATGAATAGTTTCTTCATAGAGAAAAGAAAATTTTTGTCCTTGTAACATCTGAGTTTACAAATGTTGTTTTCAAAGAAAAGAAGTATGCACCATTTTGATGGTGAAGGATTCTGACAATTGCTGCGATTCAAACCCTTTACCTTTCAATTAGATTGCACATCTCATCATCCAATTCTCGTCTATCATTTTTATTCCTTCTTAACCTGACTTCCAAATGACTTTTGATAATGACAAAATATATAGCTCTAAAGCATATTCTATATTAAAAACATCAATCTATACTAACACTTCTATCTTCATATCTATCCAGAATAAAGCTTCACTGATTATATTTTGTCTTGATTTAGTGGCAGTTACATCTTAAGAAAAAAGAAATTAAAATGATAATTGGGCCATATCTAGATAACAAAGAGTGTAGGCTTGAGCTTGACACTTGGAATTATTGAACAGGGATCATGTGCACATCTCCTAGTTGCTTTTATCACCAGGCTGTACTTTTAGTATCTGTTTTTCCTTTTCTATGTCTTGGTGCGACAACACTTTACTCAAGGACAAAAAGAAAAGAAAGGGAACAATAAGATTTTTAAAATAAAAATCATATTTCTATGCAAAATTAAAAACATTGTTAATAGGATCATCAATCTTATTAATTAAAATTTTAGGTTTTTTTTTTTTCTAATTTTTAATATGGAGAGTACAGTTTTTAGTATTGTATTGAAAATTGCCAACTAATTAGAAATTGTCATATAACAAAAATTGTTTGTATTTTATGCTTTACAAGTTGTCTCATTCCTTTGTGTCTAAATTCTATTCTTGGTACTTAGATATTTTTCATTGCTTGATTTTATTTTTTTCTATATAAATTTCACATGTTTGTATCATCGTTCTATGATTCAAATTTAACTATGCATTTAAATAGTCTAGATTGTTAATTCAATATGATATTATTGAATTTTGACATTATTCTTATTTTTGGAAAAAAAAAAACATGGTTTCCAAATATAAAATCAATATCATAAAAAAATAATTACTTTCACTCTTATTTTCACTTTTAAAAATAGAAGATAGAACTAATCCCAAACAAACTTTTAATAAAATTTAAAAATAGATATTTATATAAAAGATATTTATAATTAATTTTTTTATTAATAAAAAGTTTTTAAAAATAAATCTAGGAAAACAAATTTTAACAAAAGTTAGTGCAAGGGAATGGCTTACCAATCCCTTCTATTCTAGTAGGGGATGGAAGCTATGTTATATATATATATATACTCTATTAATATTATTTATTTGTTTTTTTTACTTAATTGTAAATAGAATTTACTTAATAATAATAAATATTAGGTTGTTATTTTTATAATATTTTATTTTTATTAAACATTAAAAAGTAAAAAAAATTAATATATTATTATTTTTTCATTTAAAAAAATTAAATATTACAATTCTTTTTATTGAACAAACAATTTATAATAAATCATAAAAAAACATAAAAATAAATAATCTAAAATTTGAAAACAAATTACTTTTAATAAAAAATTAAAAAAACAAACATACTCTCTAACTCTCTTGAATACGTGATATAACCGTCAAAGTCTCCATCAATTCTTAATATCACCCTTCTCCACAAAAGCCATTTACTTGGCTAATTTATTTATCTATTTATTTTTAATTGCTTGAGATATAAAGAATTCTTTTATGTTTATGACCAATCAACCACTTTCCAAAGAACCATATTTTGAAAGAGTATCAATTTTCATATAATTCATCAAACCAATTTCAATGTCATCATGTTCTTTAGGACCCTTTATTTATTATGATAAACTTTTAGTCACATCCCATTCCAATGTGGAACCCCCAACCCCACCCCTCAGGCCAAATCATGATGCTTCTACTGAAATTGCCTTTGCGCAGAGGGACAGTAGATATGTATTGAAATAGATGTCAACAAACCTCCAACCTACAACCTAATCCTAGATAGGAGGAAAATAAATATAATATACCAAATTTTTTCATAAACATTAATTTGTTTATTTTGGAGCATATTTTAATATTTTTTTCTTCTTATTTTATTAATTTAAGCATTTTATAAGCAATTAAAATAAAAATAATAGCATATTAGGCTACTATTTTAATATTTGAATAAATAAATTGTTCAATCAAATTGACTTTTTTAAAATCGACAAAAAAGAAAAAAGGCCAAAAATAATTAAATTATGCTTTCATCATACCATGACACATGATCTTTCGTCATTAATCCCACTATGTCATTTGCAACCACCAAAAACTGTTTTGATCGCACTACCTTACACTTCCATTATTTTTAGTGAGGAATAAACTTAGAATTAAAAAGAATACTGTGGATTGGGAACACTGGTGCTTTAAAGAGAGAGTCTAGAAACTAGATGATTTGATTTCATTTAAATTCTATTTACATTTTTAAGGATGATATATTGACATCTTGACAAACTTACATTATATTGGGGATTATTTTTTTTTTAAATAATGAAGTTGAGATTATTGAGCTTTATTTTGATAGATTTAAGAGAAAAAAATTTATAAATACAAATAACAATAAATAAATAAACAAATAAATAAAAGAGCTTCTTGTAGTGCAGTTTGAAACATAAAATTAATTTATTTCAACCTTGCTCTCCTTATGTCTCTCAAAACCCTAAGCCACTGATCCAATTCACATTTAGCAAAGAAATAAAAATAAAAATTAATTAACTAAAAAAAATGAAATAATCCTTATATTTATGAATTTAACATCTTCCAGATTTTTGTTTGAAGAGTAAATCATTTTTTTTTACATAAATGTTCATAACTATTTTAAGTATTTATATATAAGTTTAAAAAATGTTATTTTTACAAGAAAATAATGATAGTATTTTTGTTAAAATATGGTCAAGACAAGGATGGAAGGTTGTATTTTCAAAATTGGGTTTTTGGGTTTTCAATGACCCTTTTAATCAAATAATCCTAAAAATAAATATAAAGATAGTCATTTAAAATTCACAAATTCAATAAAAGTTAAATTCTTTACCCACTTATATTAGACAAGATATCTAAATATTAAGTTTAACAGACAACTGATACTAAACTATTTAAAGTCTATTATCCAAAATCCAAATCTTTCAACTTCTGTTAATTATAAGGGAGTCAATTTTTATTTTTATTTTTTTTGGGTACAATTTAAGGCCACACATTGAAAAAACATAACTATTTTAAAGTAGAGAAGGAAAACAGTAATTATCTAATTGAGAGTGCAGATCTTGGGTGACATTTGCCACAAACCTTAAAAGAAATTATGATATGGATGATCAAGCTTTAGTTTTTGTTTTGTTTTATTTGTTTTTCCTTTTTCATCTGTAGCCAAATGAAAATGAAAGGTTGACTTACATGCCAGATGAGGAGTTAGTTTGAGATTAGACAAGTCAGTTAGGAGAATGTCGCATCCATTAGGACAAAGGCTTAAAGCCCCATATAATAATGGCCATAAAGATCAGTATGTTCCTTGATTAGAACCTCAAAATTCTTCTTAAAACCCTTATAAACTGAGTAATTGAAGAAAGTGGCAAAAATAAAAAAGCAAATGAATGTAGTAAACTTAGAGCCGTTTGGGAGTGTTTCAAGCCGAAGTATTTTTAATGAAATTGTTTTTTTAGGAAACATTACATGTAATTTTTTTTAATATTATAAGTTATTTTTCAAACTTTTAAAAGTGTTTTTTAAATTTTACTAAATATTTTTTTTTTTATAAAAAAAATACTTTTTATATTAAAAACGTTTCCTATCATCACTATCAAATGAACTCTTAATTTGATTAAATCCTAAATTCTAAATCATTTTTGTTAAGTATGAAAGCAAAAGTTATGAACTATTTTTTTTGTTTTTTTTTTTTTGTATGTGCCCAAATGATCAAAGAATTAGGTATGGTTTTACAACAACCTGTAAGAGTCAACATGAACATGCCAAAGCAATAGGATAGAGTGTCTGTTCAGCTCCCTTGTTCATATCTTTTTTAAAAAGAAATTTCTCTAAAAAAAAGCTCTGGGTAAGGAGATAAATGCAAATGGGACTCACAAGCAAGCATTCTTTCAATCGTAAGAAAGCACTAAACCACCAAGTGAGTGAAGCATCCCTCATGTCCATGAAGGTGACCCAAGCTCATAATGGCAACCTCTTATCATAGTGACAAACTTGGGATTTAGTCATTAAAATATTATCATGGTTTTAGAATTCATGGTCGGATCATTTCATACTCAGAAAAACATTTAGGACAAGAAATATATGTGGTCATCCTATAATTATTCAAGGAATTTCATCAATAATAGGGGAAGTACACAGTAAATTCATGAAAATATTGAGGAATAATTGGATTAATTATAAAGTATATTTATAAATTTTGTGCTCTTTAGCCTTCCAACAATCTTGTCAATGGCCCAAGAACTTTGTTATAATGGAGTTGAGAACTTGTGGTTCTTATAGGAGTTGAGCTCTATCAGAGTTTTGTGGGACAAACCTGCATCATATCTTCTAAATGAAAGGATGAGCTTTTTTTTTTTTTTCTTGACATAAAATGGGAAGAATATGCCCAAAATTACACCTAAGTGTTACTAGATCTCAATCTATGCATGAAAAGGCAAACTATCTTTCTCTTCTCCTCCTGCCCCGTCCCCCCTCCCCCCTTTTTTCCCTTTTTTTTCCCTTTTTTTTTTTCTTTTCCATTTTCTTTCTGCAATTCAAGTTAATGTTGCAGGTCTTGAAGGTTCTTCATCCAATGTATTAAATTTTGTTAATTATGCCATTAGGGTTTTGTTCTTCCTAACAAGTGTCCCTGAAAATGACAATGAATGCAGAATATATCCAACTGCGTCCCTTGATGTGGAGGGAGGGCTAGAAAGTGTTGGAGGGATCAAGTCAGTACAGTTGATGAAGTTGATGGTTTTATGTTGCTGATAAATTCTTCCAGAAAAAATAAATACTATTGATGAATGAGTTGAGTCAACTAGAAACTGAAAAACACACAAGATCACCCTGAAAGATTTGTTGGCGCCAACAGGCCCATCGTGCAACCCTCTGTGAACCATGAAGTTAGGAAGAAGCAAGAGCTTCCACAAGTTCAAGCTTGGGCCCCGAGGAATCACGTAGGAAACAATGTATTAGTTGACCACTTTTAGCTAACTTCGGATTCTGAATTTGAGGACAATAATCTTGTGGCGAGGTTGGAATCAAATGATGAGAAATATAGTGAGCGAGCTCTGTAGCTCCTTTCGGCGGGGCTAGATGCTTAAAAGCACTGTTTCATATTGCTTCCATAGTCAAAATGGATTCCCAGATGGGACAACGTTGTCCCATATCGTTGTCGTTATTATAGCATTGGAAAAACTAACACTAAACGCTTGAAAGCAAAAGAAGCAATGACCCACTTGTTGACGATTAAAGCTAAAACAACAAACTCCCACCTCTTACCTTACCAAAAGAAGAGCATGAACTATACCCTAGGTGCATATTTTCCATGATTGTCATGATACCCCCCTCTTCACCCCTTTTTTCTAAGTAAACAGAACAACCTCTTCACTGGTTCAAGTCAATGCACCATTACTAGAGGTTTGAGTTTTTCAAATGTGAAAAGTAATGGAGTTTGGATTTTCTTAAGTGGTCGTGACACAATATCAATTAGAGTAGGCATCGATATGGTGTAGCAAATTATAGCTAGTCAATGAAATTTTTAGTACTGTCCTTGAAGAATTCAAGGAGTGGTAATGTGTATGAATGTTTTCTATGTCCTGGCAAGTTGATATAGCTGAAGTTGAGCAATTGAAAGACATGGTTAAACATGTTTGATATAGCATTCCTAAATAATTGGAAGTTGAGATGGTAAGTAGGGTTGGAGAAAAACGACAATAATTCAGAAAGTGTACTTCTTTTCCTTGTGTAGGATTGAACCAAGGTGAGTTATTTGACTCAACTTGCATGGTATCGTATATAATAACAGCCCTAAGTTGTTTCAGAATATATAGGTATATTTGTTTGGGTAGGGTTATTCGAACGTTTGTATATATTCAATTTACTTTTACCACATTTCTCCAGTGTGGTACTGTGATGGTGCACGTATGAATATCAACTATACAGTGAAATAAAACCAATGTTGCATAATACATAAAATTAAAATGACAGAATCTTGTTCTAAGTCTTGGCTCCTTTCTGAACTGTTCACAACAAAAGTAAATTAGTAATTATTTTCTCAAGAAATGTATTCATAAAATTTGGTTTTATATGTACTACATTTGCACCCAGATAGAGAACAAGCCAAGTTTATGATGGGTTTCCAGGCATGTTATCTGAATGGGCATCGGATCTTCTCAATTCGCCTCCTTGTCTCTTGATTTTAGTTATTATATTAATTATTTGTGGTGATGGAGCATAATCAATGATGTCATTCAATTCAGCAAAGCACAATTCAACCTAAGCTAGCCTTTCCTTTGCCATTCTTGTTTGCAGATCAGGTCATGTTATTTGTGTGCACACTCTTCCAAGAGTGAAAATATGGGCTAACACTTAAATGTACCCCAGTCCCATCCAGCATAAGAATTTCAAATTGAAGCCTGACCTGATCCTCCTAGTGGCATGCATGGGTTCATCTTTTAACTCTCACCTGCTCTGTGGGATGGCTGGAGCATTGAAGCCTAAAAAGGTCCGTCCCTAGAAAAATATGCCTTATAAGGTATTTTAACCGCTTCAAAGCATAAGGGTTAAGCCTCTTGTTATTTTATTAAGAAATATAATCATATTTGTTAACTACAGCCAGGCCTGTCTGGGTCTGGCAGGCAGATTGAACCCAAAACAATAGGGCTGGAGCCTGCTCAGTCCCTACTCACTCACATGCATGCCTAGAGTGCCATCTACCATCAACGCTACTGCCTACTGCTTTGGCTACTCTTTCAGTCACCTACTAGTTCCAATGCCTACAACCATTGTAATGAACATGTAAGCGTCTATGTTTAAAGGCAAATTCCGAGTCAAATTTCACATTGTGGTCTCCTACCTTCAAAGCCTCCCTCGGACTCTTGTCATTCTAAGCAGATCCTGACTGAAGATTACTATAGAGGAGAAGATTACTAGAGGAGATGGTAGGTGTTTCTAGGTGTTGGATAATATTAGACATTAGTTAACCTAATTTTAAACTTTATTCTTTTGTTGGAAAATGGTTAGTTAACCTAATTTTAAACTTTATTCTTTTGTTGGAAAATGGAGTTGAAACATAAGGGTATCAAAATTTGTGTTTTACAATATTTGAACTCATCAATTGCTAACTGATTACAATAAAGGATAACAATTTCTGTAGCACTCATAATTTTACAGTCTCGTCTAATCAATTAGAATTTGATCATATCTGTAAAATCTCTCTTTTTTTTCAAACAAATCTAAGCTATTTGATGGAGTTTAAAAACCCTAATATTTAAGCCGTATTTTTAAATGAGGTTAATACGGGTGTGAGAGCTAGGTGGTCTCCTCTTGAGCTTCAAGCTCGTTATCTAATTTAGGGTTGTTTGGTTTGAGAGAAAATTTATGGGTTTTGAGCTAAAAATCATCTTTTAAGTGAAAATTTTTCTTTTGAAATTGATTGATTCAGTATAAGTTTCATCCCTACTCTTGTATTTGTCACCTTCGAGGTAACCCAAATTCTTCTTTAATGGATTCAAAAAGAGGCTGAAATCAAGTTTTGTGTGAACTCTAAGTATGCTTCAGAAGAAGAAAGTGGATGGTTGAAGTTCAAAGGTGCTAGATAAGTGGTTTAGGAGAAGATTGAAGACTTGGAGTAAGTAAATCCTTGTATTCACTTAATTTTCTTCATAGTGAATGTTTTTTATTACTTGTAAGCTTGTTGTTTTTTATTTTTTTGGATGTTTTATACTTTAAAATTTTGTTGTCAATGTTTTTTTTTAATCTCTATCTCATATTTTTATTAGTTTATCTTAGCTTTTGAAATTTGCATTGATTTATTATGTTGGTTGATTGAGAAAATGAGCTAGAATTGGATCATTTAAGCTTTGGAATAGTATATATGAAATAATTTCTGATTTGGTATTGATGTTAATGGATATGTGAAATTCTGTTTTTTTTTTTTTAGTAGATTAAATATCTTATCTCACTTAGTTGAGGAGTGTTGACTTTTTATATGTGAATTGCATTGGCTATCTTGTTGGGAGAGTATTGGTACATCTATTATTGCTTGTGCTTTGCATTTTTGTCAATAAGATTGAAAAAGATCAAAACAATGGGGAAAAAAATCAAGAGGGTGGTTAGCATTTATGTGATACCATCTCAAATTGATTTAAAAACACCTATTCACCCCTCCTCTAGGTGTTATTCATAGTTGAGATTCATCCATAATTGGTAATAGAGTAGGTTTTACAAAAAAGATCATTTTCGATCCTTAAATCTCAAATATGGAACCTCATCAAGAGGGTGCTTTTATTGGAGGACCCATTTTTTAACCAAAAAAAAAAATTATTCTCATTGAAAAGCGAGAATGCAATATTTTTTCAAAATACAACAAAAAAAGTTTGACATGTCATTGAATTTGGTTGGTCTCCACCTAAGGTGTTGGACAAAAAAGGTAGATTAATTAACAAATGTAATCAAGTCTAAATTGGAATGGAATAGAGGTGAAAGGGAAGCTAGTAAAAATAATGCTAGAGTCATGGATTTTATTTTCAATATCATTAGCATGGATGAATTCTAAATGATTTCTTCTTACACTTAGGCTAAAGAGGCTTAGGATATTCTCCAAGTTACCTATGAAGGAACTAATGTGGTGAAAAGTGTCCAAACTTCAAATTAATGTTGACTTCTAGGTTTGAGACCCTTAGGATGGATGATCATGAGACTTTTGGAGAGTTTTGTGTAGAATTAATGGACATTATGAATTCTAGCTTCAATTTTGTAGTTCAACCCTAACTCTAAAGTAGTAAGAAAAATTTTGAGATTTGTCCTAGATAGATTTAAAGCTAACTTGATTGTCATTGAAGAGTCCAAGGATATGGATTTCTTGAAGATGGATGAACTTGTAAGTTCTCTCTAAACATTTGAAATGACTTAATCACCTAGGGAAGAAAAGGGTCTTGCCTTAAATGCTATTAAGAAGTCTATAGGTTCCAAAGGTGAAGGCAATTAGAAAATGTAGGATGAGGAGATTGCAAAATTTGCTATAAAATTCAAGAAGTAAATGAAATTCAGAAAATATAAGACTAAGTCCAAAGAAGATGCTAAAATATGGAGAAAAATTCAAATAGAGAAAAAAAATGGAAAAAAGAAAAAGAAAGATAAAAGTGTCCAAAAGGAGTTTAAGATGAAAATCAAATGGAAAAAGATAAAAAATAATTTTAAAAGAAATGTCATAAAGGAGTTTAAGATTGGGAGCTTCAAATGTGAGGGAAAGTGACACTTTGCCACCAAATGTCCTTAAAAAAAGTGGTAAGAAGGTTATGCAAGCTCCATGGAGTGACTCAAACTCAAGTCAATAAAGTGAAAATGAATATAATAGAAGTGAGATGTATCAATTTCATTGCCTTTATGATAAGTATCAATGAAGAACCAAACATAAAAGAAGTATTAAGTGAGTCAAATGACCCCAATGATGATGAGATGAGTTGACTCAATTGTCATCTTAGATCTAAGCAATGGAAACAATACTAGTTTTTTTTTAAAAAAATTAATCTTTAGGGTTAAAATACTAACCTTCAGGTTTAGATGTTCTCAAACCTTGAATCCAAGTATTGAAGAATCAAATTGATGTCGTCGAAAGTCTCATAAACCCAAGATCTTTTGTGCGATGGTTCTTCTTTGATCTTGGCATACTTCCGGTATGAGGGAAAATAGAGTGAAGGTTATGGTTCTCTTTTTCTTTGGATGTGGAAAACAACTTTATGGAAAAGTTATGGAAACCTTAACCCCTAAAGGGGTATTTATAGGGTTCCTAATGGGCTTAAGTGACTTGAGCCCACTAAGGGTTTAGGTCATTTAATCTAGCCTAAAATGGGTTTTAATTGATTAATTAACCTAACAGTGCTTGCTAACTAAGCAATTAGCCCAATCCAAAGACCTTGTTCAGTTACCATTATACAACCTTATGTAATTACCAAAACGTCCTTATGCATAAAAGTGAACCTAGAGTCAATCCAACCCTCATAACCTGTGTTGACAAGGTATATGAGCTTAGAGTGGGGATCACTAGGACCTATAAGAGTATTAACCCCCTCAAAATCCAATTTTGAAGTTGATTCAACATCTCACTATAGAGAATCAATTGTACTCCAGTACCCTAAGTAAATAATAATGAGATTCTAAGTACTTAGGTTTGTGACCTGCTACCCATTACGTTCACTTTTCCTATGAACTAGTGTTTATAGTCTAACAAGGTGAAAATTTTTAAACTTGTAAGACTACCTCTACTATCCTTGACTTATAAATCCTCTTATTGTATGTTCAACTAACATATCTTAGCTCTCCAAGAGCTTATGTTAAGTTCCACTTAAGGAACTATTATGATCATAGTTTACGTGAATATGCCTCCTTAAGATCACCCAAAGGGATATTTTGTTTCAATATCGTGAGATATCATAGTGTCTCTATTGAGAATATCTATTGCTACTAACTTCCATTAATAGTGACCCAATTCATGGGGAATATATAATCAGTTTACGATCTCACTTGTAGGCTAAATTCACTGTTAACTTTAACACAAACTCAATATTTTTTTCAAAGTTGAGAAACAACACAATGAAGCAACTTGGTGAAGTCATGACTACTTGATAGCCTTAAATCAAGACTCATTGTAGGTTTAGTCCAATGTGTAACCATACACAATAATGCATTCACTATAGGAAACCCACCCTAAGGGCTAAGACTAACCATTCCTTCAATTAGAAGGTAGTGCACTACAGCTTTTAATGGATTGCCTAAGTCCATTAACTGGTTGTGAATGTCATCTGCTTGCAAGAAACCCAAGGCTTGGATCTTCTATACAACTTCTAATGTACCCAAGTCATGTACAATATTAATGCAAGAGATTTTAGGCGAGAATGCTCATAAAGCGTAATGCATAGAACAAGGATAGATAAAAATGAAACTAAAATATCATTACATAATGAATTTCAAATTTGTTACATCATGTCATACTTTTAAGGGATCTATCCTAATAGACTCGGTATCTAGGACTTTGTACAAGGAGTGTTTAAGCCTCAAACATGAACAGGTTAAATGGAATGCTTCAAAGAAGAATTTAACTAACGAGATTGATGTCTTAAAGGGAGAAAAAAAGTCTTTCCTTGATAATTGCTTTCCTTGAATATGAACATTCCGAAATGAAAAAAAAATGTTATGAAGAAAATCAAATGTTTAGGGATGTGTTAAGTCTTAGAAAGGATGAATTGGATCATAGTTCTAAAAGATTTCATAATTTGATTAATTCAAGGTGTAATTCATTTGGTGAAAGAGGCTTAGGACTTGTTGTTGATAACTCTACTTTTTGTAATGGTAAAACAATTTTTTTCAAGACTTGTGATAAATATGATGGGAAAAAACTGGATCTCTATTTCCTAAGCCGAAATTAGGTTAAGAACATGCTTGACTATCCTGGGTTTTTCTAAATCCTATGTACAATGGAAAATTTGCATTTTTAAACTTAAAACGAATTCAAAAAGTGATAAGGAAAAACATACCTTAGATTTGGATGTTCTTGAATCAAATCCACATGGTGAAGATGAAGAACAAAGTTGTAAAAGTCTCATAAACCCAAAGTTTTTTGTCCGATGGCTTGAAAATTGATATTGACACACTTTCGATAAGAATGGAAGATAGGATGGAGGTTGTGGCTCTCTTTTCCTCTTTGGAGGTGGAAGACAACTCTCTAGGAAAAGTTATGAAACCCTTTAAGGGGGTATTTATAGGTCCCCGATTGGGCTTAAGTGACTTGGGCCCACTAAGGGCTTGAGTCACTTAATATAGCCTAAAACAAGTCTTTGTTTATTAATTAACCTAGTAGGGTCTACTGATTAATCAATTAGCTCAATCTAGAGATCTTATTCACTTATCTTTGTGTAACCTTATGCAATTACCAAAACACTATGATGCACAAAAGTGAACCTAAAGTCAATTTGAACCTCATAATCCATGCCAACAAGGTATATAAGCTTAGAGCAAGGACCACTAAGATGCATAAGAGTACTAGCTTCTTTAGAATCTAATTCTGAAGTTGATTCAACATCCCATTATAGAGAATCAACTAAACTTTAGCATTCTATGTAAACAACGAGACACTATATGCTTAGGTCTATGACCTACTATCCATTTTGTTTAGTCTTCCCATGAATTGGTGTTCGTACTTTAACAAGGTGAAAGTTATTAGTCTTTTAAGACTTCATCTACTATGTTTGAGTTACAGATCTTATTGTATGTTCAACTAACATATATTAACTCTCTAAGAGCATATGTCAAGTTTCACTTAAGGAATCATGAACACACTTCCTTAGGATCACCCAAGGGCCACTCTATCTCAATCCCATGAGATATCATGATGCCTTTATGGCTTTCAATGACCTAATCCATTGAAAATATATCATCAACTTACAATCTCACTCATAGGTCAAAATCACTATTAACTTTAGCACAAACTCAATATTCTCTCAAGGTTGAGAGATAGCACAATGAAACAACTTGGTGAGATCATAGTTACTTGATAGCCTTAAGACACGACTCACCATAAGTCCTATCCAATGTGTAATCATATATACTAGTGTACTCATCATGGAAAACCTATTTGGATGGCCAAGACCATTTGTCCCTCCAATTAGGAGGTGATGCACTATAACCTCTAATAGGTTTCCTATACCCACGAACCAATTGTGAACTAATCATCTTTTTACAAGGAACTTGTGACTTGGATCTTCCACGCAACTCCTAATACACCCAAGTCATGTACAAAGCAAAAGATGTAGGCCAAAATGCTTATAAGGTATAATGCATGGAAATAGTATAGATAAAAGTGAATTGGAACTTTATTAAATAAATAATAAAATCCAATAGTTTATTAGATCATGTCATGGTTTTAAGGGTTATCCTAACAAAAGAGTCTTTTAAGAAAACTCCCTTTAAATTGAAATTTCATTGCACTCATTGTGATAAAATAGGACATCCTTTTCATAGATGCTATGCAAAAATGTTAGATTATTTATTTTTATTTTTTAAAAGTTGACCCACTTAATAAACAAGGCCATAAATGATAGCAACAAAGAGTCCAAGAGTTAATAATAATAATAATAATAATAATAATAATAAAAGTTGAGTGAAAAAAAAAAAAATGAGCCTAAGTTTCTTATAGTTCACGCCACACTTAAAGCTAGTGAGTCACATTACTTTGATAGTGGTTTTTCACATCATATGACTAGTAATAAATCATTGTTCTCTACCTTCACTAAATTTGATGATGGAAATGTAACTTTTTGTGATGATATGTGGCTCTTGTAAAAGAGAAATACACTATTTGTGTCCTTAACATTCTTAATCTTGAACAAGTCTTGTATATGGAAAGTCTTAAAGCTAACTTGGTCTGCATAAGTCAAATATGTGATAATAAGTTTAATGTTCAACTTTCATAAAATATGTGCAAAATGTTTAATTTGAATGACAATTATGTGGTGATTGGATTGAGAATTTAAGATAATTGTTATTCTATTATACAAGAATCTTCTCCTTTATTTTCTCTTGTGTGTGGTAGTTTAAAAATCGAATCGGTTGATTTATAACATCATACATTGGGCCATCTTAAGTATTGTGATTTAATTAAAGGTGCAAATTAAAAAAGGAATGTGTCAAAGGAATTGTTAAGTTTGGAAAGTCCTCTGATCCTATTTGCAGTTGTTGTCAAAATGGAAAGCAAACTATGAGCAACAATTGAAGTTGTAACCTCTAACCCTTTAGAGCTTTTGCACATGGACCTCTTAGGACCAACAAGAACAGAGAATATAAGTGGTAATAAATATATTTGGGTAATAGTTGATAGATATTTTAGGTTTGCATGGGTTGTAAACTTAGAGCAAAGAGTGATGCCTTCATTAATTTTAAGATACCTCATTAGAAGAATTAAGAATGATAGGGGAATAGAATTTGATAATTTTGATTTTCTCGAGTTTTGTCACACTCTAGGAATTAAGCACAAGTTTTTTTGCTTCTAAAACTCCTTAAAAAAATAGGGTAGGTAATAAAGAGAATTATTTCCCTTAAGAAATGACCTAGACAATCTTACACCAATATGATCTTCCTATTCACTTTTAGGTTGAGACTATTAATTGCTACACATCTAATAAGATTCATTTGTGCCCTTACACTAGGAAAACTTGTTATAGGCTTTAGAAAGAGAATAAGCTTAACATGAAGCATTCTAGGGTGTGTCCGAGTAGATGTTATGTCTTGAAAGATCATAAAAAGCTTACCAAATTTGAATCCAAGAGTAGGAAGAGACATTACTAATATATTCCATAAGAGTGTACATTTTGAGTTCAAAATGTGTGTTAGAATCATGTAATATGATTATTGATGATCAAGGGTCAAATTCAAGAGAGGTTGAAAATAATGAAATTGTTTTGCCAAAAGATCTCCAACTAGTTGAAGAAAAAATTGAAGATGAAAGCAAAAGTGAAAACAAAAAAAAAAAAAAAACAAAAAAAGGAAAAAGAGAATACTGATAAGGGCAGTTGAAATGTATTAGCTAAGAGAAATAGGTATAAGGTGCCAAAGAATTATTCATTCAGTAATGTTATTGAGGATTATAAGGAAAACATGGTAACAAAGAGATAATCCAAGTTAAATGAGATATGTTATGTGTGTTATGCCTCTCAAATTGAACTTAGGAATGTTAAGAAAGCCTTAAATGATGGAGCTTGGGTATAGGCTCTTCATGAGAAACTGAATCAATTTTCTAGAAATGAAGTTTGGTTTTGATACCAAGACTAAAAGATTTGAATGTTATTGGAACATAATGGATTTGTAAAAATAAAATGGATTGAAATGGTGTGATTATGAGGAATAAAGCAAGGTTGCTCAAGAGTTCAAGCAAATAGATTTCTTGGATATATTTTAGCCTTAGGAGAGTGTTTTTTATTTCAGTTTGGTTCAAACCTTGCATATCCATTTAGTGCACCTTAATATTAATTTATCTTATATCCATTTGAGCTTAAATTTGTACTAGGATTTTGTGAATTTAATTCTATATCTTTTTTGTAACCTTTAAATAATTGGAATCTCATATTCCATTTGAGATAGAGTGGTTTTTAGGGACTTGATTTATGATTCGTTACTTTTAAATTGTCATCATTTATTTTTAATTCTCCCAATTTGTCAATATATCTTCTAAGTTCTCCAAGATTTCATTCTTTTTCTCTTGATCAAAAATCATAATACCATCATCGTTATCTTCTCTATTAAGGTCAGGTCTTAAATCATCAATAACAACATTATAAGTTTCCTTAACTCCCTTAGTACTCAAACTATGCACCATATAACCCTTAGTCATAGAGGACTTACCTAGGAACATCCCTAAACCTTATTAATATCAAATTTACCTCATCCCAAACACCTAAATACCTAATAGTAAGTGTTTTACCTAACCATAACTCATAAGTTGTCTTCATTGTACCTAGCCTAAGTAGAACCTTATTGGATGTGCAATAGGGTGCATTTAAGGCATCAATAAAAAATGTGTAGTTAACCTACTGTAGGTCTTGGAACACTCTATTCTTCTTGTTAGCTTCCCTAAGTGAGGAGTTGTAGGAATAAAGAATTCATGTTCAATACCTTGACTTTGGCAAGAGTAGTCAAACTCAAAATTGTCAATTCTTTCCCCCTAAATCTAGTACAAATGACTTTAAAGTAGTCAAATGCTTTTGGATTCTTTGTAAGAAATGCAACAAATATATGCCTAGAGAAGTCATCTATTAACACTAGAACATACTTTTTAACCAAGAATACTCTTTATCCTTATTGGGTCTATGAGGTCCATGTGTAGAAAATCTATGGATTAAAGGTGGAGAATTCATCCAACATGGTATGGAACTTTTTAACTTGTTTTCCTTTTAAACACTTGCCTCAAATTGGGTTATTGGATTTACTATGCTTAGGGACTCCTCAAACTAATTTATTATTGACAACCTTAATAAGATCCTTATGCTAAATGTGTCCTAGTCTTAAGCTTAGGATAATAGTTAAGGTAATAATTTCTTTATCTTTACAGAAACTACACTCCCACCACCAAAGGTAACATTACCCCCCTTAACCTTCTCAAAGGAGGTGCAGAATGGTTTATCTCTAGTCATGTGCCTAAAATTCTCATTATCAAAATCAATCACTACTTAGGGGCTCTAATTGTAAGTATAGTGATGACTACTATACTGTGAGATCACCTTTCTTAGCCCACACTTGCCTAACTTTGGGAGTAATACTAGATTGACTTTTCTTAGACCTAAAATGAGACTTCTTATCCTTATGGATATTCAGGATCCGATTACTAAGAGAATTGAACTCACTAACTAATTCACATAAGTTTAAAACTTAATTATTGAATATCTTTATAACACTTACTCTGATAATGTCCAAACCTATGACATAGAACACATTTGACAAAGGTCCTTGAAAGACTCTCCTCACAAGGAAGTGTCTCTATAGGCTTTACAAGAGTTGTGTAATAGATTGATTAATGTATCCTAAACTTCTCTTTTCATGAGATGATTTCCTCTTATAAAAAGCAAATCATCTAACCTTTTAGTATTAGAGTAAAATATCTCATTTTAACTAGCTACGTCTTTCTTAAGAGTCTCAAACTCAAATGATAATGTTTTATATTTAAGTTAATCAAATTATGGCACTCAGTTTCTAGAGACTATATCTTTTCCCACAAAGATTTTTTTTTTTTTTTTGGTGATTTTAGGCTAATAATATTAAAATATGTATTCTTTAATTGTTTTTTCAAATAGGAATTTTCATAAGTGTTAAGCATTCATCATATAATACAAAATATGTAGTTTCAATATCATCACAATCATCAACATCCGTACAAAAAAAATATATCATGTTTTCTTTCATTAATTTTAGGGCAATGCTTTAATAAAGATTGTGAAAATGAACATGCTTGAGTCATCCTCTCACTTATGTCATATGACTTAAAGTCGTTAGACTTGAAGTCAATTTAAGTCACTTCTATGACCCTTTTCTTCCTTTTAAGGCAAAGACAATTAGTAGCAATGTGTTCTTTACCATTTCCCATGATTAAAAAATTTAGTTGGCTATTTTCAGTTGAACCATTTTTTTTCCCTTTTTCATTAGTGACAATTCTTTTTCTCTTTTTAGAATCTTCCTTGAAAATTTCATTTAATTTGTAGTTTAACAATTTTTTTGAATTTTTTCAGCAAGCATGACTACTTTAGCACTGGTTAACATAGGTTTAATTTCATTTTCATATTCTACTTGTTCCTTTAGGGCCATACTCTTCAACTTGTTAGAAAAGGGAAGAGATATCGCAAAATTCTTAAGATATCCCACCAATCATCCACACCAAGAGAGTCAATAGCTTAAACCACTTCTAGAGGCCAATGTTTGAATTTTGGGCAATTTCTCAGTAGAATTGCCTTCATGTGTGATAGCTAGAATCTCCTAGGCTTCTTTAGCGTATATTATACATTGTCTTCATTTGAAACTCATCACAACTCATATCATTGAAAATACAGTAAAGTGCATTTGCATTGTTAATACTTGGTAGTAGTGAAATAAATAATAATAACTATTTTAGTACTTAACCTCAAGTATGTTTAATTAGAGGCTAAAACTAGCTAGTTTAGCACTAATCATATTTAATTATAAATTAAACTTTGATTGAGGTTAATTATGATTAATTAATGGCTTAAGCATGAGTATTAGTTCCATGGGGATTAATTTTAATTAAGAAGGCTTGAGGGATTGATTGGTAGGTGTAAAAAGCATAAAATATCACTAGTAGAACTAAATTACAATATGGAAAATTTTGGTTAGTGGCAACCTTAGTGCTAGCCACCTCATGCTTTCTTTAAGACACTAGATAAGGGTTGCTAGCCTTCATTTTTAGCCCATTCTTTATAGAAATCAAGTGGGTCTAGACAGAAAAGTTAGAGAAATAAAGTGAAGGAATCAAGATGATGAAGAAGACTAGATTATTGATTTTGGTAGATTTGATTTCCAAACAATCTTTTGAAGCAAATTAATGGTAAAGTTTATTTGAAATCTGAATTTAATTAGTTATAATCATGTTTTAATTATAAATTAAAATTAATTAGGGTTTTAAACATTTTAGTTTAAGTATATTTTAAAGGAAGAATTAGCATGTTTGTTTTAATTGAAAAATAGATTGATAAATCATGTGATTAATTAGGCTTATCTATATGCTTGAAGCATGCTATTGGATTGAGTTGAATGATAATTAGAATAATTAGAGCATACTAATTAGTTGGGGAATATAAGTATCTATAGGAAAGATTGTTTATTTACCTTAAGTTTGACTTAAAAACTTGTAGGGTTATAGATTAGAGAATGTGGAAATTAAAGTTATCATCATTAAATTGTTGAAACTAGCAAAAAGGGAAAAATGTCATAATCCTTAACTAAGTAATCTTAATGGTTGAGAAACCTAAATTATGTTATTTTATTACAATTCCTTATAATAGTTAAGGGTCGTCGATATAGAAGAATTGAAAAAGAGAAGTTAGTGTAAGGTAGGGAATTTTATATCATTCTATTGTGAATCTTTGCTTTCTTTTCTTGAAGCATTTATTGAAAATCCTTATATTTAACATGTTTTATAAAGTATTTCAATGTGTCATGGTGTTCATAGTGTATTTGCATCATTATGTTAAAATGTTGCCATGATGTTTGGATATGTGTTGGTATGAGGAATCATGACTTCGGTATTGTGGACATGGTTCATGGTGTGGTTACATTGCAAGAATGACATGAAGCAATGGTAGATAACATTTAAAAGAGAGATTGATAGTGGAAATTATCCATAAGAAGTTGTAGTATTATATTTAGATATATTATTTATGTGGAATCATGGGTCCTTGGGTGAAAATCCCTAAAGCCCTCGAGGAAGGCACTCCAATATGGGTGTATAAGGTTGGTCATACCCTTGGGTTTTAGTCCCTAAAGACACGAGGTTGGTCTTACCTTGGGTATGAGTTCCAAAAGACAAGGGGTAAGACATGTCCTTGGATGGTAGTCCCAGAATAGTCATTAATTCTAGTCAACCATCTTTTAGAGCATTGATTGATGATATATGCATTGGTGGGGATTAGCAGCTTATCATATGTGAGAAAACGGATCAGGCAAAGAAGAGATGAAATCATCAACAATACGCACACATATTTAACATCATTGCATATCTGTTAATGATTGTAAAATTTTTATCACACATGTTGTTATATGTTTAATACAATGATTTTTTTTTTAAAGATATACATAGGATGATTATAAACTTTCCTACTGAGTTGTGAACTCACCCTATCCCTTCCACTTTTAAATGCATGTCAAAAGACACTTGTTGGAGTTAATGCTTGAGTTTTGCATATGTTGTTGATTGGATGTTGTTTTGCTCATGTTTAAAGTCTTTTGAGACTTTTATCTTTATACTATAGGAAGACTAAATCATTTTGAAGAAATGAAATAATCTTATGTTTGTTTTTGTGCACTTTTAGCTTAGTAAACCATGGGGTTTTGGTATGTATAAAGTAATATTGTACAAGTTTTTTTACGTGAAACAAATTATATTTTGTTAATTAATGGTTTCAAATGTTTATCACGGGATATATACTTTTGTATAACAGGTTTTCACACCTTTATTTTGCATAAAAATCTACTTGAAACTTAACATTTATTCTTATCTGTTGAGTTTTAAGAGTATTAATTTTGTATTTTGAGTATTAATTAGTAAGTTTGAAATCTGAGTGTGATAACATTGGCTTCATTAACCTCATTATCAAATTTGTCTCATTCTAATTTGGGCTCGATTTTCCTTAGCTGATCTATTATTCTTGTTCACAAGCCTTAATGGTGGTACCCAACCAAATTCCACTGCATTCCATGTTGGTTTTAAGGGTATGGAAATAAATGACTAGCTCAAAAGACACAAAAAAAGAACAAAATTGATAAGAAAAAAAAAAATTATTGATTGAGGCGTGACAAACACTGTCCTTGAAATAGATCCACCCTCCTCGAAGATGAAATCGATGCACTAGGGAACCAATGGTCTACCTCCAGAATTCAATAGCCAGATCTCGCCTTGGGTGCACTCTATAAACGAGATGTGTACAACTCAGGTTTTAAAAAAATTCCTCTAAATAGATGTATGAAAAGACTCTCTGAAAAACTCTTTAAACAATTCTATGAAAAATTATCTAAAAAATTGGTATCCGTATTTAGAGAGTGAGGGGTAACTTGCTTTTATAGGCCACTAACACAGTCCCAATAAGACTCTACTTGTAATCAGAACATGACTCAAAGTGGAAGGGGATTCTACTTATAAATGGAATGGGACTCCACTAGCACAATCTCAATAGGAATCATCCAAAAAATATAAGACTAATAGAATAAAATAAAAATAATTCCCAATGGGATTCTTCCCAAAAATATAAGACTATAAAATAAAATAAAAATTATTTACACTCTTCCTACCATCCCCCCACAATAGAGTGTAAACATGATTTTTATTTTTATTTTTACTTTTATTTTTATTTTTATTTTTTAGGAGGAAAAAAGAATCCAATGCATCAGTACCGGTACCCAAAGGCTATGAACCGGTCTTAGGACAAATAAGTATTGAATCACAAAACAAGGTGAAAATAAATTTCTATGAACCAGTGTTTCTCGATATAAATCAAGGGACTTTTATCCACATTGGTTTTCTCAACTACACTAAAAGTTGTACAAAATGGGATGCCACAAATAGGCCATGTGCCCTGCATAGATATTCATGAGAGTTCTAAAGAATCTGCCTAGTTCTCATAGGAAGCGACCCAACCTCCACTCTCATATAGGTGAATCCATTAAGTATGTTCTACATTAAACATACCATCCATAAGGAATATGGTATTCATTAAGAGTAAACACTCAACCTTAATCAATGTAGAATACTCTATCTACACCATAGGGATGAACTCTCATACAATTAGAGTTGATAGAATACCTCAAGTCAACAAGTGATTTGTTATTACCCATATGAACCTACTTCATGGAATTTCCATTCTAATAGGTTAGGTTACCACCACTCTTGATTTCTGTAATAGGTATAAGCCCCATCTCCCTCGATGTTTCTTCCATTAGTTTCTTATTTAGTGGTTTGGTCAAAAGATCAACCAAATTCAACTATGACCTCACAAATTCTAGGGATATAACCCTTGTTTCAAGTAGTTGTCGCACAATATTGTGCCTTAGGCGTATATGCTTATTCTTCCCATTAAATATTTTATTCTTAGCCTTAGCAATTGCAGCTTGGCTATCACAACGCATAGACACAGATGAGGTTGGTCTCGTCCATAAAGGGATATCTACTAAGAGGTTTCTAAGCCACTCTGCCTCAGAACTTGCCTTTTCTAAGGCAATAAACTCAGCCTTCATAGTAGACCGAGTAATGAAAGTTTTCTTGGCAGACTTCCAAGAAACTACACTTCCACCAAGGATGAAAACATATCCACTAGTGGATTTCATCTCATCTGAATCCGAGATCCAATTTGCTTCACTAAATCCTTCAAGGACATTTGAAATCCACTAAAGCACAAATCATAGTTAATGGTGCCTCTCAAATACTTAAGGACTCTACAAACAATAGTCCAATGGTCCTAATTAGGACTTTGGGTGTACCGACTCAATCTACCTACTGCATAAGCAATGTCAGGTCTAGTACAGTTCATTAAGTACATTAGACTCCCTATGATCTGAGCATTCTCTATTTGGGCAACACTATGTTATCTATTTTTCTTCAACTGTGACCTAGGATCATAAGGTGTTGACACTGGTTTACAGTCAAAGTGTTCAAAATTCCTTAGGATCTTTTCAACATAGTGTTCTTGAGAAAGTTTAAGCCCATTAAGTGTTCTAGTTATTTTAATTCCTAGAATCATCTCTGCCTCTCCTAGGTCTTTCATAACAAACTTAGAACTTAGGAATTTCTTGGTCTCACACAACCTCTAGGTTAATTCCAAAAATCAACATGTCATTGACATAAAGGCATATGACTACACATGTGTTATTCTCATGCTTGCTGTAGATACACTTATCAGCATCATTAATAGAATATCCATTCGTTACTAACACATGATCAAACTTTTTGGCAGCTTGTTTTAACCCATATAGTGATTTAACCAACTTACACACCCCTTTCTCCTTCTCTAGAACTACAGAACCCTCAGGTTGTTCCATATAAATTTCCTATTTCAAATCCCCATTCAAGAATACAGTCTTGACATCCATTTAGTGTGTCACCTAATTATAAATGGAAGTTAGAGTGATCAATACTCTAATCGATGCTATTCTAGTCACAGGGGCAAAGGTGTCAAAGTAATCTACATCATTCCTTTGTTTAAAGCCTTTGGCAACTAAACAAGCTTTATACTTCTCTATGGACACATCTTATTTTAACTTTCTTTTAAAGATCCACTTACAACCAATAGTCTTTCGACCATGAGTTAAATCTACTAACTCCCATGTATGGTTATACATGATTGATTTGATTTCATTGTTAATGGTCTCCTTCTAGAATGGTTCATCAGGAGAAGTTATAGCTTCTTTGTAGGATCTAGGGTCCTCATCTATTAGGAAGGTGTAGAAACCATCTCCAAGGTTTGTTTCTGTTAGCCCAAGGGTTCTTCTAATCGGGTTTTGATGATAACAAACCAGGGTTAAGTGACTAATTGGTTTAATGGTTAAAAATCTCAAGCATAAACTCGAAAATTCATCAAATGACCAAATAGATAAAAAAAATCGAGACGCTTGGAAGACTTGTGATCATAGGAAACTAATGTAAGATGAATGCATGAGTGCACTTAGGATTTTCACACGTTTCATGCAACTTAGAAAACTTGGTTTATTATTTAAAACTTTGATTTCATTAAAACCCGAGTTTTTAACAAATGTACCTTAGGCAAAATGTTTTATAATCGGCTTAATAATTCACCTAAAGACCTTGCTTAAGTGTTAGAAAATAAAGGAATTGAAAAAAATAGGTTTTCAGGGCCAAAAGGCTCAACCGGTCGAGGCTATGGCCAACCGGCTCAACCGGTCGAGGCTATGGCCAAAAGGCTCGACCGGTTGCCCTTGTCCGGTCGAGGATGCACAAAAAGTTTCTCTCTCTCCCAATAGCCTTCTTTTCCCGATCGAGGTGATTCTCTTTCTAGTCGAGGTTCGGTTGAGGACCGGTCGAGGCAACGGTAACCTGTCAAGCATTAAATGCTCTAACGGCTAGTGAACCGATCAACCCCTAGCTCGACCAGTCGAGGTTACTTTTTTCTGTTTTTGACTCCCGAGTTTAGAAACCTATAAATTGAGAGCTCCACTTCATTTATTGAGAAGAGAACACTTGCAATCAATTGTCTACCTATCTGTTTTTAACCAAAAAGCTTTCATTTCTTTCTTAGTGCATTAAATCATCACTTGGATATCCTTTAGTGCACTCTTATGTGTCATCCTAGCTTTGTCTTGTATTTGAGCTATCCTTAAGCTAGGTTGAGGGATTCTTTCTTGTAAAATCTGAGTGTTAAAGCCTTCAAGAGGTTTGAATCTTGAAGAGATTGTGTAAGAGCCCATCAGAGCCGGAATCCAAGTGTAAGAAGATTGGAAGCTTGGTTGAAGCTTCAAGTTAGTGGAATCCTCACTCGGTTAGGAGATTGAGGAGAGTGGACGTAGGCAAGGAAGTGTCGAACCACTATAAAACCCGAGTTTGAATTCTCTAACTTTATCTCTTTTTTCGCTTATATTGTGCTTGAATTTGTTATGATTGAAAAGATTTTAAAAACCCAATTCACACTCCCCCCCTTTAGGTGTTTTTCTTAGTTAAGCATAACCTTTATTTTCTCAATTGGTATCAGAGCTAGACCTCTTTTTTTTTTTTAAGACTTAATCGTCTAAGAGGAAATGGCTATTCCATCAAGCTCATCCCAAGCTAAAAAATTTTCAAAACATAAAGCTCCATTCTTTACGGGAACCGACTATCCTTATTGGAAAACTAGAATGACTTGGTATTTGCAATCTACTGATTTAGATGTATGGGATGTCATTGAAGATGGCCCAACTTTTCCCACTAAACTAGTTGATGGAGTTTTGGTTCCAAAACCCAAGCAAGAATGGAATGAGCTTGATAGAAGAAACCCTCAATTAAATGCTAAAGTCGTTTTTACTTTGCAATGTGCTATGGATAGAAATGAATATAATAGAATATGTCAATGCAAATCGGCTAAAGAAATTCGGAGGTTGCTTGAAATAACTTATGAAAGAACTAATCAAGTGAAAGAGTCAAAAATTAATTTACTTGTTCATAACTATAAATTGTTTTCAATGAAAGAAAATGAGACTATTGTTGAGATGATTACTAGGTTCACCGACAATGTCAATGGTCTTGAAGCTTTAGGAAAAACCTATAAGGAATCCGAGAAGGTGATGAAGATATTGAGGTCTCTCCCATCAAAGTGGCATACCAAGGTCACCGCAATTCAAGAAGCAAAGACTTGACTAAGCTACCTATGGAAGATCTCATAGGGTCATTAATGACATATGAGATCAATTTGACAAAGAAACTACAAGAGAGTGAAGACAAAAAAAAGAAGAGCATAGCCCTCAAAGCTACAACCAAGGAAGAAGAAGATGTTGAAGAAGACAAACCAGTGATGAAAATGATGATTTAACCCTCATCACAAGAAAGCTCGACAAATACATGAGAGGTGAAAGGTTTAGAGGAAGGAAATTCACCTCTAGAAAAGATCCTTCTAAAAATGAATCTTTATTCCATGGTGACAAGGAGAAATGGGAAGATAAAAGAGATTTGATATGCTTCAAGTGCAAAAAACCGGGCACATTAAATATGATTGTCCTCTCTACAAGAGTGAAGCCAAGAGGAGAATGAAGAAGGCAATGATGACCACTTGAAGTGAAAGTGAAGAATCCTCCGAAGAAGAAAAAGAGAAGGAAATGGCAAACATGTGCTTCATGGCAATAGATGATCTTGATAAGGTAAACTCTAACTTTAGTGATGAAGATATGCATGATGTTTATGAAGAATTATATGAGGATTTTGAAAAACTTAGTTTGAAAAATGATTCTCTTAAAAAGAAAATTCAAGAACTTGAAAAGGAACTTGAAGAAGTAAAAGAAACATTTTCAATTGTTGAAATATCTAAAACTTGTCTTGAAAAAGAAAATGAGATTTTGAGAAGTGAAAATGAGATTTTGAAAAAGAAAAATGAATGGTTGACCTCCTCTCTTTCAATTTTCTCTTGTGGACAAAAATCGTTTGAAATGATCTTAGCTAGCCAAAAATGTGTCTTTGACAAACAAGGGCTAGGATTCAAATCTTCAAAAAATCAAAAGTATTTTAAAAACTACTTTGTAAAAGAATCTGCAAGTGCAAGTCCTTCTACCACTTGCAACTTTTGTGGAAGAAGAGGACACATTAGTAGTACATGTCCCTTAAGAAATGGTTCTCAAAAGAATTCAAATGTTAAAGCTAAAAATGTTTGGGTTGAGAAATCTAAGGTCACTAACCCTCAAGGACCCAAAAAGATACGGATACCTAAATCAACTTAAATTTTATTTTGTAGGGACCAAAAAAGGATAAGTGGTTCTTGGATAGTGGATGCTCAAGACACATGACCGGTGATGAATCCAAGTTTGCTTTCCTTACAAAGAGAAAGGGAGGATACGTTACCTTTGGAGACAATGCAAAAGGAAGGATCATTGGTCAAGGCAACATTGGTAATGACACATCCTCTCTTATTGAAAGTGTTTTATTAGTGGATGGTTTAAAAAATAATCTTTTGAGCATAAGTCAACTTTGTGACAAAGGTTTTAAAGTGATTTTTGAAGCATCTCATTGCATCATCAAAGATATTCAAAATGATAAAACCATCTTCATGGGCCATAGATGTGATAATGTTTATGCAATAAATATTTCAAAATATGATGGTCATGATAGATGCTTTTCAAGCATGCATGATCAAAGTTGGTTGTGGCATAGAAGGTTGGGACATGCTAACATGGACCTCATTTCCCAACTTAACAAAGATGAACTTGTTAGAGGCCTTCCCAAAATAAATTTTCAAAAAGACAAAGTTTGTGAAGCTTGTCAAATGGGAAAAAAAAATAAAAAACTCTTTTAAAAACAAAAATTTCATTTCAACAACTAGGCCTCTTGAAGTGTTGCATATGGATTTATTTGGTCCCTCTAGGACACCAAGCCTTGGAGGAAAATCTTATGCATTTGTTATTGTGGATGACTTCTCTAGATACACTTGGGTCTTATTTTAAATTCAAAAAAATGAAGTCTTTTATGAGTTTTCAAAGTTTTGCAACAAGGTTCAAAATGAAAAAGGTTTTACAATTACTTGTATAAGAAGTGATCATGGGAGAGAATTTGAAAATATTAATTTTGAAGACTATTACAATGAGCATGGTATTAACCACAATTTTTCGGCTCCTAGAACTCTTCAACAAAATGGGATAGTTGAAAGGAAAAATAGAACTCTTCAAGAAATGGTTAGAACCATGCTAAATGAAAACAATTTACCAAAATACTTTTGGGCCAAAGCGGTTAACACTTCTTGTTATGTTTTAAATAGAATTTTATTGAGGCCTATTCTTAACAAAACTTCCTATAAGCTTTGGAAAAACAAGAAACCCAACATTAGTTATTTCAAAGTCTTTGGGTGCAAATGTTTTATATTAAATACCAAAGACAATCTTGGAAAATTTGATGCAAAATCGGATGTTGGAATTTTTCTTGATTACTCAACTTCATGTAAAGCCTTTAGAGTTTTTAACAAAAGAACCATGGTTGTTGGGGAGTCCATCCATGTTGTTTTTTATGAATCTAACAATTCTCTCCAAGAAAGAGAGAGCTTTGATGATGATTTAGGCTTGGAGACCTCCATGGGAAAATTACAAATTGAAGATAGAAGGCAACAAGAAGAAATTGTAGAGGATCCCAAGAAAGAAGAATCACTTTTGGCACTACCCCCTCCTCAACAAGTGCAAGGTGAATCAAGCCAAGACCTCCCTAAAGATTGGAAGTTTGTCATCAACCACCCACAAGATCAAATTATAGGTAATCCATCTAGTGGGGTAAGAACTAGATCATCTCTTAGAAATATTTGCAATAATCTTGCTTTTATCTCTCAAATTGAACCTAAAAATATAAAAGATGCTCTAGTTGACGAAAATTGGTTGATTGCTATGCAATAAGAGTTAAACCAATTTGAAAGAAGTGAAGTATGGGAATTAGTGCCAAGACCTCAAAATCAAAGTGTTATTGGAACTAGATGGGTTTTTAGAAACAAAATGGATGAAAATGGCATAATTATAAGGAATAAAGCAAGATTGGTGGCCCAAGGATTTAATCAAGAAGAAGGGATAGATTATGAAGAAACATTTGCTCCCGTAGCTAGATTGGAAGCCATTAAGATACTACTTGCCTTTGCATGTTTTAAAAACTTTGTTTTATATCAAATGGATGTGAAAAGTGCTTTCTTAAATGGCTTTATAAATGAAGAGGTATATGTTGAACAACCACCTGGTTTTCAAATTTTTAACTTTTCTAATCATGTTTTTAAACTTAAAAAGACATTTTATGGTTTGAAACAAGTACCTAGAGCATGGTATGAAAGATTAAGTAAATTTATTTTGAAAAAGGGTTTTAAAATGGGAAAAATTGACACAACTCTTTTCATAAAAACCAAAGAAAATGGCATGCTCTTAGTGCAAATATACGTTGATGATATCATTTTTGGAGCTACTAATGTCTCTCTTTATGAAGAATTCTCTAAATGCATGCATAGTGAGTTCGAAATGAGCATGATAGGAGAACTTAACTTCTTCCTTGGACTTCAAATCAAGCAACTAAAGGAAGGAACCTTCATCAATCAAGCAAAGTATATAAGAGATCTCCTCAAAAGGTTCAATATGGAGGAAGCCAAAACAATGAAGACTCCAATGAGTTCATCCATCAAGCTTGACAATGATGAAAAAGGTAAGTCCATCAACTCAACTATGTATAGAGGCATGATAGGTTCTTTGCTATATTTGACCACTAGTAGACCCGACATCATGTATAGTGTATGCTTGTGTGCTAGATTTCAATCTTGTCTTAAAGAATCTCATTTAAGTGCTATAAAAAAAATTCTTAGATATTTAAAAGGGACAATGGACATAGGCCTATGGTATCCTAAGGGTGATAACTTTGAATTAATTGGATTCTCGAATGCCAACTTTGCCTGTTGTAAAGTTGAAAGGAAAAACACTAGTGGCACTTGTCATTTCCTAAGACATTCACTTGTTTCATGGCATAGTAAGGAGCAAAATTCGGTAGCTTTGTCAACAGCGTAAGCCGAATACATAGCAGCCGATTTATGTTGTGCACAAATCCTTTGGATGAAGCAAACACTTAGTGATTTCAATTTGTTTTTTAAACATGTTCCTATTAAATGTGATAACACTAATGCCATAACATTTCAAAAAATCCGGTGAAACACTCTAGGACTAAGCATATAGAGATTAGACACCATTTTCTTAGAGACCATGCACAAAAGGGTGACATTACACTTGAATTTGTAAGCACAAAAGATCAACTTGCCAATATTTTTACAAAACCTTTAAGTGAAGAGCAATTTGTTGATATTAGAAGACAACTAAGGTTGATTTCTTTATGATCAAATGATTGCTTGATGAATTCTTGATTGAATATACCTTATGATTGCGTGAATTTCATATCATATGCATCATATAGAAATAATCTTAGGAAAAATGTCAAATGTTAACCAAAAATCAAAATTCCCTTGGCATTGGACATAAAAAATTGGGGATTTCAACTGAAAAGGGCAGAGGGAGGATCACAAGACTAGAAAATGCCAAAAAAATTGGAGCATTGACCATTGAGCGTTGACCATTGACTATTGACCAAGCGGTCGACCGGTTCGTCAGGGTTGGGAATTTAAAGAGGCCCTCGCGCATTATTTTTTTTCACTGTTCTCCTCCACTCCTTGAAAACCCTTCACATAACTGCTTTCAGAGACCATTTTAGGTTAGATTTTTGACTAATTGAAGGCCTTGGAGTTGATCTTGGGACGCTTTTGAGGCTAGGATTTCAATATGAAACCTAGGGTTTTCAGTTTTAGGAGTGTTTTCTCTCTAATCGTGCGCCTCAAGCTAGGATTCAGCTTCATCTCCGTGCATTTAGGGCTTCTGGTTGGACTTCATCCTCTCTCCTTTGGATTCAGCTTCATTTCCGTGCTTTTTCTCCATTTTTTCCGTTCTTTGGATGACGCTTAGGAGAGAGACGAGCACCTCTAAGGCTCAAGGCAAGTGCCCTACTGAGCCATCTCAGCCTGAGCGGATGGAGGCTAGCCGAAAGGTGAGGTATGACACGACCCTCTTCAGTTCCGTTGAAGATTATCAACAATACAAACAAAAATTTGCCCAGAGGAAAGTCGTTCCAGGGAGAAGTATCAATTTCTCCCAACTTTAGCACTTCGGGTTTGAGGGACTTTTCAGTCGGATGGGATGGCTGCCAGTTGTGATGATTTCTGAGCCGATCTTCCCGACTCTAGTGCGGGCATTTTATTCACGGGTGACTTATGAACTTGGAGGACTAGTTATGTCCACGGTTAGAGGAGTTGAGATTAGATTGAGCGCGAAGAGTATTTGCCTCATTCTCGACATTCCTTCAGTTGGACTATGGGTGTATGAGGCCAAGGCGTGGCCCACTGTGCCAAGATTCGAGCCTAGAGAGGCTATTCAAAGGCTGTGCGGACTTGCAGATTCCCAAGGGATGGGCAAACCATCGGCACATAGCCTAACCATGTCCAGTCGAGTCCTTCATCACATGATCTGCTCCATCTTATTGCCACGAGGTGGACATCGAGACGAGGTCTCCTACCTTAAGGCATTCATTGTGGACTCGATTCTGACAGGGAGACGGATTCACGTGGGGTTTCTGATGATGATGCATATGATATCCTGCGTTGAGAGCACGACCAAAGTACTCCCCTACGGCCGCTTCCTTACTCGAGTATTCAAGAATGCCGGAGTCGATTTGAGCAAAGAGATGGACTTCGAGGCCCCTACTAGCTATGACACTTACGATGAGCAGTCCTTAAGGCGAATGAAGTTCGAGCAAGCACTTGATGGCTCTTGGATTAGGAGAGCTGAACGACCTCTAGCACAGGCCCGGGGACAGGGACAGATGCATCCCGGAGTAGAGGAGGAAGCCGAGATCAAAGAGATGGAGGATGGGTTAGACCCTCAAAGGGATTTTGAGCAGAGAGGGCCCGAGCTTGACATTCTGCCTCTACCTCAGTCAGAGAGTATTCATGTTGAGGCAATTTTCTCAAAGCCTATGATGACTGAGTCATCTTACACAGCAGGACCATCATCTCAGCCATCATTCACCGAGCTTCCTCACATAGAGATACCATATTAGGCACCTCACTGAGTCATATTGGATGGATGTATCAACTCATATCAACTCCCTTGGGACTCGTATGGAGGAGCTTGATTTAGTCCATGATACTCGTTTCTATTCTATGGAATAGCGCATAAATCAGTATCAGACTGGCTTCACTTCTCAATTTGAGCACTTCCAACAGAGAGTTGAGCGTATAAAGGAGCATATGGATCAGCAGCAGGCTACAGTCGAGCATTTCCAGAGAGTATTGAGTGCATTGAGAGTCGCCAGGCGAGTCAGCATGAAGAAATGATGGCTTACCTCCGCTCCATGTTTCCTCCTCCATCCCCTCAGCCTTGAGTTTATCTACAGTTCCCCCTCATTTTCTTTTTGATGTTGCCAAAGGGGGAGAAATATCTAGGATCTAGGAGACCCTCATGCATATCATTGTCATATCTATCTTGATTAGCACATATGTTATGTTTTCATGTACATGTGAGGTTACCATATATATATGATATGATATTTTCATGATCCATTGTTTCCTATTCAAATTTTCGTGATTTACATTATTTCCTATTGAAAATTGTTTGATTGATCCATGATTGGTTTAAGGGGGAGATTTTTTTTCTCTCTTAGATAACCAAGATTTGTCATCATAAAAAATAGGGAGATTGTTAGCCCAAGGGTTCTCCTAATCGGGTTTTGATGATAACAAATCATGGTTAAGTGACTAATTGGTTTAATGGTTAAGAATCTCAGGCATAAACTCGAAAATTCATCAAATGACCAAATGGATACAAGATTGAGATGCTTGGAAGACTTGTGATCATAGGAAACTAATGTAAGATGAATGCATGAGTGCACTTAGGATTTTCACACCTTTCATGCAACTTAGAAAACTCGGTTTATTCTTTAAAACTTCGATTTCATTAAAACTCGAGTTTTTAACAAATGTACCTTAGGCAAAATGTTTTATAATTGGCTTAATAATTCACCCAAAGACCTTGCCTAAGTGTTAGAAAATAAAGGAATTGAAAAAGATAGGTTTTTGGGGCCAAAAGGCTCAATCGGTCGAGGCTATGGCCAACCAGCTCAACCGGTTGAGGAACTGGTCGACCAGTTGCCCTCGTCTGGTCGAGGATGCACAAAAAGTTTCTCTCTCTCCCAGTAGCCTTCTCTTCCCGGTCGAGCTGATTCTCTTCTCGATCGAGGTCCGATCGAGGACCGATCGAGGCAACGGTAACCTATCAAGCATTAAATGCTCCAACAGCTAGTGAACCGGTCGACCCCTAGCTCAACCGGTCGAGGTTATTTTTGCTATTTTTGACTCCCAATCTTATAAACCTATAAATTGAGAGCTCCACTTCATTTATTGAGAAAAGAACACTTGCAATCAATTGTCTACCTATCTGTTCTTGACCAAAAAGCTCTCATTTCTTTTTTAGTGCATTAAATCATCACTTGGATATCCTTTAGTGCACTCTTGTGTGTCATCCTAGCTTTGTCTTGTATTTGAGCTATCCTTAAGCTAGGTTAAGGGATTCTTTCTTGTAAAATCTGAGTGTTAAAGCCTTCAAGAGGTTTGAATCTTGAAGAGATTGTGTAAGAGCCCATTGGAACCGGAATCCAAGTGTAAGAAGATTGGAAGCTTGGTTGAAACTTCAAGGTAGTGGAACTCTCACTTGGTTAGGAGATTGAGGAGAGTGGACGTAGGCAAGGAAATGTCGAACAACTATAAAACCTGAGTTTGAATTCTCTAACTCTATCTCTTTATTTTGCTTATATTGTGCTTGAATTTGTTGTGTTTTTCTTAATTAAGCATAACCTTTATTTTCTCAGTTTCTTTCCTATCTCTTTTACTCCTTCTAGGTTCAAATTCAGAAGGTTCAATAGACTTGTCTTTATTTGTTTTCTGAACTTGTTGTTCACCATTTAGTTTCATAGGAAAGATGTTTTCAAAGAAACTTGCATTCTTTGTTTATATTATAGTATTGACATCTACAAGACTGTTTTCTGACTTAGTAACAAGAAACCTATATGCCGCACTATTCTCAACATAGCCAATGAACATTGCATCAATGGTTTTAAGACCTAGTTTTTGTTTTTTAAGTTCAGGGAGAAGAACTTTAGCTAAACACCCCCACATTTTTAGGTATGCTATATTAGGTGCACGACCCTTCCACAACTCATAAGGAGTTTTACCAGTTTTCTTGTAAGGTATTCTATTTTGAATATGACATGCGGATAGGATAGCTTCCCCCCACAAGTTCAAAGGTGCTCCTAAACTTACCAACATTGCATTCATCATTTCTTTTAAGGTCCTATTTTTCCTTTCTATTACTCTATTAGACTCAAGAGAATAAGGAGGAGTAGTTTTGTGAATGATCCTATGATCTTCACAAAAAGAATTAAAGGGGTTGGGCTCATATTCTCCTCCCCTATCAATTCTAAGCCTTTTAATTTTCTTACTTAGTTGATTTTCCACTTCATTTTTGTACTTGATGAAAGCATCTCTTGTTTCATCTTTGTTTCTCAAAAGATATACCCTTGCATACCTTGAGTAGTCATCTATGAAAGTTATGTAGAATCGTTTACCACCTCTAGTCATTGTATTTTTTAGGTCTCCTAAGTCACTATGTATTAAACTTAGTAGATCTGATTCTCTTTCAACTGATTTGCAAGATTTCTTTGTGGTTTTAGATTCTACGCAAGATTCACATTTTCCATGGTTTTCTAAGGATAATTTAGGAATTAAACTCAATTTAACCATTTTCTTCATATATGAAAAATCCACATGTCCTAGTCTACCATGCCAAATATCACAAGAATCAACTATGTAAGCAGAAGAAGAAGATGCATTATTATTGATAATATCATAAATATTCAACATAAATAAACCCTAATTACAATAGCCCTTTCCCACAAATACATCATTCTTGGTTAAAACTATTTTATCAGAGTCAAACAAGATCCTCACTCTTGCTTTTCCAAGCAGAGATACTAACACCAAGTTCTAGTGGATATCTGGCACATGAAGAACATCACTGAGGGCTTGCACTTTTCCAGAGATTAGCTTGAGGAGAACTTTCCCTTTGCCAATCATTGGAGTAGATCTAGAATCACCCATGAACACTTGTTCCTCTCCTTCTTTTATAGTGGTATAGGAAGTAAATGCAGTTCCATTCCCACAGATGTGCCTGGTAGCCCCAGAATCTACTACCCAATCCTTCATATTGGTGACCATGCTCACCTCAAACAAGATTACTGTTGTGATTACCTCTACCTCTACCTCTGCCAGATTTACCTTTGAATTGGACTTCTCAGTTCTCTTCCCGTGGCGACATTGAGTTGCATGGTGTTCAGACTTGCCACAAACAAAGCAATTACCTCATTTTTTAATAGTTGAGTTCTGAACCTTGTTTGATGCATTGGGCTTGGTCCTAGAGTTTTGTTTCCTGGACCTATTGTTTTTTAGTTTAGGTTTTTCTTCTACTACATTAGCCTTAGAAGACAATTCCTTAGCTTTCTCAACATTGTCCCTATTTTGGTTTTGTTTCTCAATCCTAATATGGATTATGACATCCTTTAGGGACATCTGTTTCATTTTATGTTTCATGTTATTTTTGTAGTCTTTCCAAGACTCTGGAAAAGTCTCTACTAAATAACCAACCACAAAAGGTTCGAGTGATTTAATGTCTTCAATAACTAAGTCATTAATCAACAAGTGGTAGTCATGGATTTGAGATTAAACATCTTTATCCTTGGTCATTTGGAAATTTCTAAAATTCCCTATTGCATATTTCTGAGTTCCTACATCTTTCAAAATATATTTTTTATTCATTGCATCCCAAATTTCTTTTGCAACTTTAAATTGACAATAAATATCAAAAAGTTCATTAGAAAGGGTACTCAAAATAGCATGCCTAACTTGTTTATTTCCATTTTCCAAGGTTGGTAACAAATGAGAACTATCTTTTGGTTTTGGGTCAGTCAAAATGTGTCCCAAGTTCACTAAATTAATTGCAGAGAAAACCCTTTCCTGCAATCTTTTAAAGAATGTCCCTTTAAAGAGATCAATTTTAGAGGTGTTAGGACAGGTGTGAACTAGAGAAGCTTCCATTTGGATATATTTCAAGATTATTGGATTTAGGAATATAGAAACAAATGACTAGCCCAAAAGACACAAACAAAAAACGAAATTAATAAGAAAAAAACTTATCGGCTGAGGTGTGATAAACACTGTCCTTGAAATAGATCCGCCCTTCTCGAAGACGAACTCGGTACACTAGGATATCGGTGGTCTACATCCAGGATTCAACAGCCAGATCTCGCCTTGGGTGCACTTTGTAAGCGAGATGTGTACAACTCGGGTTTTGAAAAAATTCCTCCAAATAGATGATTGAAAAGACTCTCTGAAAAACTCTCTGAACAATTCTATGAAAAATTCTCTAAAAAATTGGTATTCATATTTAAAGAATGAGGGGTGACCTGCTTTTATAAGCCACTAACACAGTTCTAATGGGACTCTACTTGTAATTAGAACATGACTTAAAGTGGAAGGAGATTCTACTTATAAATGGAATGGGACTCCACTAACACAATCTCAATAGGATTCTTTCCTAAAATATAAGACTAATAGAATAAAATAAAATAAAATAAAATAAAATAAAAATAATTCCCAATAAAATTCTTCCCAAAAATATAAGACTAATCGAATAAAATAAAAATTATTTACACTCTTCCTACATTCCATACTTATTTGCCTTAGGTTTTGAGAAAAAAAATCCATGTGAACTTTCCAATGGGATAGTTGCTATCATAAAAAATAAAAAAAAAAAAAAAATAAAAAACAAAGGAAAGATAATTTATAGAATATGCTACACTTAGTGGTTCAGTGATTCAAGAATATTAACAAAATAGGAAACAAAATATTTATTTTCGAAAATTACTTGATCAGTCTGCCCTACTACAACTTGTAAGCTTATTCTTGATCATAAAACTACCTAAGGAATTGAATAGTTAATCCAAAAACTTATACCCAAAAATTGGTATCCCAAATTCAATTCTCTGAAGCTGAAATTCCTAAGCTGGCACTTCACCTCCTGCAATGCCTTGGGCGCCACGGTTGATAGTTATGGCACCGTCCTCCACCTCCATGCTAGAAATTTTCAAATCTACCAAAAGAATCATCGCCCTTCTTGAGTAACCACTGTTGTCACAATCTTCTTCACGCTCATCCTCATTCCTCCCATGTCTGTAGCAATAAGGATACGTGAGGGTCACGAGATCATGAAAGGGTAGACAGAAATAGAGGCTACAGGCATCATAGGCCTTGCAATTTTAGGGTGTGTTTAGCTAAACGTTCTTGTGGGTTTGTTTATTGTGGCTGTTTTGGTTATGGGCCCTTCCTGAGCCTGTTGTGGAATGTTTCATTTATGCATAATATCTGGGCTTTTGGTCATGGGCTCTACTTATATCTTCTAAATACTTGGTTATATTTTTTATTTGGAATTCTATGGGCGTTTATAATATTTAATGAACTACGTACTTAAATAGTGAGATTTTCTAAAATTCAATATCAAAGCCCAGAAATTCTCAATATATGCAGATTAGTTGGCTGTCTCATATAGCAATGAGTAAAGATGTCCCTTACACTAGGTGCCAAATACAAGTCCAATTATAATCAGAATGGTATCTTTGTTTCCTTGAGACGATGTGTTCCCACCAATATTCCAGTGCCAATGGCCAAACAAGTAGAAAGAGTTAAAGTTCATAAAGCATAGTCAACTCACTTCCATTAACTATATAAATAACCAGTCATAATTATATGTTTAGAAAAATTTACAATATGGTTAATGATCATCATCATCATCGTCTCGTGGTCAAGTAGAGATGTGCTATAGAGATATGTATGTAAGGAAAAGAAGACAAAAGAAAGTGAAAAAGAGGCAGACAATAAAGAGAAAAGTCCATCATAGTAATAATAATGGAAAAGAGAAGGCATGCTAAGCTAGTATGACCAAAGGGACTCCACCATATTGGCATGATCTACCACCATGTCCATGGAAAAAAAGGACTTGGTCTGAGGAGATGCAGCAAGCCTGGATGTGTGTGAGGCGTTTTCTGGTGAATCTGTGGCTTGGTTGGAGGTTGAGGATGTGAATTGGTTCATTCTCATCTGCACTACTTCAGCCTGCACCAGTGCCAATTGTGTTTGAAGGGCGTCGATCTGTTGCTGCAGGGACGATATGGCTCCAACACAGCCATAAACCGGGTCACGCACCCTGGCGTTTGCTTCGTACACCATGGAACTCACAGCATCGCTGCGCTGGTGCTCCGGCAAGTCCTGCAAGTTCCATTATTGAACAGAAGGTCTTATGTCCATACTTATATGCAGCTGTTTGGAAAGAAACAATTGAAATAAACCCTAGTAGATGAAGTTTAGACTTGAATATACAGAAATACCCGTGTGAAATCAAAATCATGGGCCTGCTAGGCAAAAATGTTCTTGTAGACATATGGTGATCATTCACATAAAATAACATAGTATCCATTTTCATGGTTTCACTCTGATTGTTTTTCCTCCGCACATCTGCCTAGGCCAATCTTGTGTCTTTTGTGGAAGACTTGATTAATAAACATCGCTTTCACACAATTTTTCTTTATGTTTAGCAAGAAAATGACTTGCAGAGGAATCAAGCCCCTCTGATAAACAATCTTTTGTTTAGTTTCCAAAGGCTGTATGAAAAAAATATTCTTGTGATGTCATGCTTACATGATTTTTAGTGGTCACAAATTTTAAAATCAAATAAAATAACTGGAAACTTTCGATGTTTTACCTGGAATCAACCTATCTTTTGGACCTATATATGTCGTGGGGAGCACATCTCTATCAATGTTACCCCATATTCTTAAAGCAAAAAAGCACACGACTCATGAAATACTTCCTTTTCCAAAATTGCTTGGAAAATAAGAATTCCAAAACAAAAGGCTTCAGCCTCATCCTCCAAAAAGCTACTTAGTGGTCATAAAGTAGAAGTGCATCCCCATATTGTAATCAAAACCACTCCAATCATCTCCCTTTATTCTCTAGAAATTATATGTGGTTTTAAGCAGTAAAGCTAATTTATGATCCTTTATTCTATCTCCTTATTAACAAGGAATCATTTGGTAAACAGTGCCTTACTTTTTGAACAGAAGAATCAGAATTCGAGTAAAAGAAGTGGTTGATGGATATGGAAAAGACTAAGATGCCCATGAAACAGTACTATATCATATATATTATCAAGGAGATTGAGATGATTTGTGAGTAAAAAAGTACAGCTAAAGTTACTAACGGTTTATCAGCAGCAACTGCTATAACTGACATAAAGTGAAAATTATATACCAAAGACTGCTTTTCTCTAATTTATAGATATTGGATCTTTCCTATCAAAATATTCACGCTTTAAGGTAATATTAAATTGCTATTAAAGATCCACAAATCTCATAATATAGAATAATGGTCACACAAAAGGAGGAAGTAGATGGAAAAGATAAATGGGAAACATGAGAAGGACAATGGTTGTTTGGTGTAAAGCTAGAATGAATGGATGCAATTCATGTGGTATACAAGCTAAGATGTAAATATCTGTGAATGATCCAAAGAAACTTTAGGTTCATAAGTTGTATGAGAAAGAAGGATTACAAACCCGGCTGAAAAAATTTTGGATCTATTTCTTGGAAGTTTCCTAAGCAAATCAACACAATTTCTTGGGAAGTTTCCATGAATTTTGAAGGTTGTTACAAACCCATCATTTTTTTTCTCCTCAAAACTATATTTGAAATCTCTTTGCAGTTTATTTAGAAATTCTCCTTAAAATATCCTTCTCACAAGTTCAGAAATGGATGATTTTGGAAGAATTTCAAGCCTAAAGTTAAATCTACCAGTACCGGTCTTTGGGAGTACTATGAATCCTTTTTTGGGGCCAAGGGGAGGAGAAGTTCTTGTCAAGTTGCAGTCACCGTATGAAACAACAAGGATTGATCTTTAAGCAATTGTCATTTAAGCGAAGCTCCTGTGGCCTCCACAACTTGATGCACTTTCATACCCTTTACCACCTTTTCTAAAAGTTGCATCCCCTCTTCATGACAAGTCTGGACACTCCCTATTGTTGTTTTGGCCAAAAGAGAAAAGAAGAAGTACTCACAAAGTGGGGTTTTACACTACGCTCATCCAAAACCAAAACCAAAATAACAACAACAATAATCAATAATTAAAAGAATTAAATAAATAAATAAATAAGAACTAAGAAGTAAGGTTTGATGATATGCAAAATCTTCTTAGTAAGGCAACCCATATACTGAATTATCTAAAACTTTGGCCATAGCTCCAACTAATACACTGATCACTACTACTACTATCTTGCTTTAGTACATTAGGTCAAATCATAAATGTTATAATTATTATAGAATATGGTAGGCGAAGAATTGGACTCTTCTGATGATATACCAGAGGAAAAGAAGGGGAAGGAATCAGAAAAAAAGAAGAGAAAAATGAACCTGTAACATCTTATTGACATTGCTTGCTCCAAACACCTTGTGCACACTGGCAAACTTATGTGGCTCATCAGCCGGAAAGTAAGGAGCAAAGACACAGTCCTGAGCACATCTACGGCGAAGAAGCTTGCATGCGGCGCATGGCGAAACTGCACCTTGTTTCCTGCCACTCTCCTTCATAGCTCTAAGTCTCAAGTACGAAGTCCAAGGCAAAGCACAACTGTGTGTGGATACTTTGCCTTCTGCAAGTAAATATGAAAACAACCAAAGAAGGAAAAATACTAGAGAAAGAGGAAGGGACTTAGAAAGGACGAGATTGTAGGTTTTATGTAGAGAAAAGTTCTTGACAGGATATCTTTGGTAGGTCCCATGATGGAGAAGGCCTTAGATTTGGCTGGACAAAAACATCCTTGTTGATAAGATCTTTGGCCCACCTTTTTATTATTTTTTTTCTCTTGCTTTTTCAAAATTTTATTTTTAATTTTATTTTTAAATATTTTTCTTTTTGAGGGTATTCATGGAAGTATAGAGTTAGTTAATAGATTGCAATTTTTTCCAAGGTACCCATAGCTTGAGAGTCATCCTGTTGGCTTCTTCCTTCCTTCCAACCTATTAACAATTGATTATCTTGCCTGATAAAAACAAAAGAAGGAACAAAGTCTATTAATAGTTAACAATTGTTTAGCTTAATATCCAAGCATATATAATAAGGAAGACAATTCAAGACCCTTATGTTTGTTTATTAATCTTTGTTTTGAAGTATGACGGAATATTGAGTGTAGCATAGAATCATCATTAATTATTATTAACATTAATTTTTACCAAGTCATGATTAGTATTTATACATCATGCTTGTTTAAAAAACTAAAGAAATTTGTCTTCCAAAAATCTTTGAATGCTTCCACTAATTATGATGAAAATAAATTTATTTTTGGTGCACTAAAATTAAATAAGTCTAAAGCAAATAAATTATATTGAAGAAAATTATTAGAGTTGAAAAGTATGAGTTGAAATTGGGGTTGACTAAAAACTTAATTTTCTGCTCCTAGTAAAATAAATTCTTAGTTAAAAAGAGGTGGAAGTACATGGGCTATAATGCTCTTGAGTGGGCTAAGATTTTTGTTTTAAACCCCTAGTCCCTTTATGTAGGTTTCAATGGGTAAAAATAAGCATGCCGTATCTTGTTTGTGATATCTTCTACTCCCAAGTTTTTCAACTCATAGGTCCCCAAATCTAAGGTAGGCTTTGGGCCTTCATAGGCTTCAAGCCTTGGCCTTAGGGTGGGTTCATTCTTTTAATTTGAATTAAATTTAAATATTACTTATGAATCTTAACATTAAATAATAATTTTATAATTATAAAAGTTTTAATAATTATAGTATTTATGAATTATAAAAGTTTGAATAAGTGATTAATTAAAAGTTACAATTTATAAGTTATGACAGCATAAAATTAAATAAATAAAGGAATGTAATCATAATATAAACCAGAGGTTTACAATAAAATTGATTTTTTAAAATACTTTAATAATTTTATTAATAATTAAAATGGGTATTACAAAATTTGAAATTATACAAATTTGGCACTTTTTTTCTTTTTGAAATCTTAAATAAATTAGTAGATAGGAACAAGTGATAAATCATGAGCCAAGGTGGGAAGCGCAAAAAATATATTTTGTTGTACTTTTTGTCATATGAAAAAAATCAAAAGTATCATCAACATTAATGTGGAGGGAAGTTTCAAAATAATATTATAATTTTGTATAAGAGTTATAAGCTGATTTCCTTCTTTCAATAAAATCCCAATAAGGAAACTTATCTTTAGAGATCACTGATTGAATTTGAGATTCTTGTGCAAAAGAAATGGCGGTGTCATATTTAGAACTATATTTTGAAAACATCTTCTTCAAAGTAAGATAGATTTCATCCATCATTGTAGCTAAACTAGAAATTAAAGAAAACTTACTCTACTATGTAATTATTAAATTTACTTAGCATTATTTTTATCACATTGGTATATATTGTTTATTACATAAATAATTACTAGAAATATTTAATATATATCATATTTGATGAATAACTAAACAAGAGTTTGTCTTATCAATTGTAGAAAAAGTTAATACTTTAAAATTAAAAAAAAAAAAAATTTTATAAAAAAAAAAAAAAAAATTCTCTTAGTAGCATTTAGCCGATTATTATCACTAGATGACTCAAAACAAGAATGTGAATCACGCCATTGCAAAGCAACGTAATATAATCATATTACCTTTTGATAAGTTATACGAACATCTAATAATTTATATGTTGAATTTCATCTAGTTGTAACATCACTAGGAAGTTTTCTACAATGGAAATTCATAACTTTGCAAGGCCTTTTAAATAATGAAATTCTAGCATAGGAGAATGGATACATAGAACAATCTTTCTAATTCTTTCAATAGAATTTTTGATATATCAATTTTTAAACCATCTGGAATGACTAAATTTAAGATATGTGTACAACAAAAATGAAATACCATACCATTAACAAGTAATTATAAATAAACTCAAAGAAATAAAATAATATTTTTATTATATTTTACATCATCCAAATAATTGAACAGAAAAAAAAAAATGGACACCATGAGGCAATTTCATTTGTGATATTAGTGACTATTCGCGATATGTCACCCTCTCTCCCATTTTTTGCCCTTTTTTTCCCCTCTTCCATAGTTATTATGATTGATTTGTAGTTTAAGGACATTCTTCCTAATCCAAGTCTAAGATCCAATAAGGCCTAAACGTAAAGTCTTGAGGTTTTTTTTTTCTATTGAATTTGTACTCCCTCTGAGCCTTAATTTTAAATAAGGAATCCTTCCCTTTCCCCACTAGGAAAGGCCATTTTCAAATGGAATAATGCATCTTTATTTTGAAAGCTCATCCTCATTATGGATCATTTGCAACCACAAAGTTAAAAAAATTGTTCAATCATGATGCAAGCAGAGAACTTGAGGATTGGGTGATGGTGGAAATTACACAAACTCGCCCATAATCCAAATTATGAAGAAATAGCAACTTGTCTAGAGCAAGTTCCATACCAACCACAAAGTTTATCTTGATATCCTCCTAAACTATCTAAATCTTAGTAGCTAGTAGTTCTATTTGAGTTGAGTTGCTAGATGGTAGCTTTTCTTGACTAGTAGCTTGTTTTGAATTCCTATTTCTCCTATCCTACGTAGCAAACATTGCAGATTATAGTATTAATGTTCAGTATTATCTATCATCAACCATTTAGGGAAAAGAGAATAACTAGTATGAAAGGGATCTTCTCAACTCATATAATACAAAAGGATGATTCCTCAAGAAGTCCCCCACGAGTTAGTAAGTAAAAGGAAACAATAAGTCAAAATAGGCAAAAGGTCGAGGGGGTGTACCTTAGAAAGACAAAAGTTAGTATAAAAAAACTACTCTATAGGAAGTGAGTGTCCCTTGTAGATAGAGGGCATGAAGTGTCTTAATGTATAAGTTTCTTTCAAAGGAGGTCTTAATGTAAGGTGTCAATTTTTCTAGTGATTACGAGGTTGGAATTCTTTATGAAAGAATTGAATAGGGCCTTTATCATACAATAGTCCCTGAAGATCACTAATCCACATGGAAAAGAGTAAGGTCGTCACCAAAATGATGAAGGGGTCAAATCTTAACTTTAAAGTCTTGTAAATGTTATCCTCCTTCAATTAAGCAATACCTTGACAAGCCTTGATGAGTTGTCTTCCCTTCCTTAAATCGATTCATTTCTCCAATTAGTGAATTGTCTTAGTTTCTCATGCTATCTTGAAAATCATTCATTGTCTTTTGATACAAATACTAAAAGAAAAACTAAAAGCAATAAAGTAGAAAAACAAAGAAAATAAAGGGAAACATTTGTCCTTAAATACAACTTGGTATTCCCTTTATATATGAAAGTGTCATATGATCCTAGACCTTGATAATTACACATCAAAGTTTAAAACTTGTTTAAATATAAAACCAATTTAATGAAAAAGTTTTATTTCATTTAAGACATTAATTCAACAATTTTAGGCAAATTAGCATATATAAGAACCAAATCTATATATATGAGTCCATGCATCACTTGTGGACTTCAATTTCACATTTTAAGACATGAATTTAGCAATTTTAAGCAAATCGACACATGCAAAAATAAAATCTATATATACATGTCAATGAAGCACTTATAGGCTTCAATTTTACATGATAAATTAGAACATTTGCATCAAAGTTTCACACTTGTGGATAAAGTAGTTGCATGTGAAAATTCAAGTAAAATTCTATTAAAATTCAACATTTTTCAGCATAGTAATTCTACAAATGCTAACCTTAATTCCTTGTGTGAGTTGGGTATGCGCTTCCAAGCTTACATGTGATAGGCAACTCATTCATGGTGGCATATGCATATTTTCTACAAAAATCTCCTTTAAATCATTACTATTTTAACCCACATGCAAGTTTAGGTTGTACACACTAGCCTCTTTTATTTTACTATAAGACTCCTTTAGCACTATGTGTGATTTTAGTTGATATAAACTCCATGATCATCTTTAGGTATCACAAGTTTCATAATTCATGCTTGCTAAAGATTTGAGTATCGAAAGCCTAAGAAATAACTAGCTCAGGAGCTTTATAGTTCATCATCATATGCTAGTTAATCTTCCTTCATATAGGTTGCATCAATGTTTTTCAAAATGCATGGTTTTATAAGGTTTTAAATAATGTGTTGTGTATATGCATTTTGATCCCATATCAAAAGCTCACAAAATTTGAAAAAGTCATTTGCTAAAAAGCTTTGTCAAAGATTCATGGAAAGTTTCTTGGACTTATAGTGTTAGAACATTGACTAGTAGTATTCAAACAAGATGGCTAGAACAAAACTCTCACTAATGGTGTCTAGATAAAATTTACCTAGTGCATCAAGAATTGCAATAGTGTATGTATAATGAACTTAACCTAAAAGGTATGCTAGGAAGACAATAACCTACTCCAAACCAAAATTCAAAGTAGAATTAACGTCTTGATAGGTTACACAAAGAAAATAATAAAACAAAAGATAAAGGTTCAGTGTTGATAAAACAAACAATTAGATAAATGATAGTAACCAAAAGGTCTTCAAGAATAGATCATATGACCAAGCATAGATCAAATAAAATAAAATATACAAGGAAAGGACAACATATGCAAAATAACTACAAAACAAAAGCCAATATGGTTACGAATCTTGTAGCTTGACTCGACAACTAGCTTAATATCCTCATTGGAGATACAAGATTTGAGTTGAAAAAAATATGGAAATGAATGGAATGGCTATAATGGTAATTGGAATTAAAATATTAATCACGTTAATGTTACCCATTCACATAGCCATGTGCATCCATTATTAAGTAACTATGAGAGATTAGGGGTTTGAGATAAGTTAGTTGATTAAAAAAATTGATTTATTAATCTTTGGTGAAGGAACAAGGATCAGAATATTGTTTTTGTTAGGATAGAACCCTCAAAGCATTGTCATGATGAAACAATTTAGTTCATTATATATGATATATCCTTTATTTAGGAGTTGCATGGAAGATTCAAGTCACGAATTTCTTACAAAGTAATTAGTTATTTATTGTAGGTTCATAAACTTTGACAATGTGTTAGAAGTCATAATACTTTACCTCTAAAGTAGTGGGGTGACTTGTCATCAAGATGATTTTCTCATAATGAGTATATTAGTGTGTATAGCTACACATTGAATAGGAACTATGAAGAGTCATGATTAGATGTTATCAAGTTATCATGACTTCTCCAAGCTACTATATATGTTGCATGGGTTCTCAACCTTGAAAGAGTATTACACTAGTGCTTAGGTCATTAGTTACTTTGAATAATGAGTGAGATCCTAATGTGATTATATAATCTTGATAGATTTGGGGAATTGGTGGTTTAAGCAAGTGGTAATAGATATTTTCAAAATAAGCACCCGTAATATCTTATGGATCTGTGACAGTTTATCCCTTAGGTAATCCTAAGCATTTATAATCATGAAATTTATGGATATAGTAATTCCTTCAATGGAATTTGACATATATTTTTTGTGGATAAGAATATGTTAGTTGATCATGATATAGGTAGATTTGAGATTGAAGGATTGGAAAGGTGATCCAGAGACTTTGATAACTACTGCCTTATTGGATTATGAACATTAGTGTATAAGGAAATTTCATGTAGTGAATAGTACATCACAAACAAAAAATTAATTAATTTATAATCAATTTGCTTTATCTTGATTTAATTTCCATATAAGTGAAGTTATGGTATCTTAGAAATTTCAATTATACCTATTTTTTAAAATAACTTATACCAATTGTTTACTACTTATATTACCAATATCTATTCTAACTATGTCAACATTTTCTCATTTCTTCATGTACCTTTGACACAAAACCTAAACAATATGATTGATAGAAAAAAATCAAAATAAACATTGATATAGCAAACAATAATGATGCAAAGCAAAATGAAGACTCTACTAACATATTTAGGAATAATTATGAAATCCATAAAACTCTAATCCACCAAACTAAAAACGCTTAACTAATTTCTCTCTCATACATATATACAATTACAAAACCTAATCCAAATCAAAACACAAAGAAATAAGGTCCACTCATAGTCCATTAAATTTAGTACCCTTATAATAACCCTAGTTTTTTTATTAATAATATTTTTAAGTTTTACCTTTTAATCACCTCCTTACTAAGCATGCACGAGCATCACTTTCTTGTTCGTCTTTTACCAATGACTAAGTGCATTGCCTTCTTGCTTGTCCTTTACTAAGAAACCAAATACATCACCTTTGCCAAGTAGCCAAGTGCATCACTTGCTCCATTGTTTGAGAGATTTCAATCACCCATTTTGAAGTAGTTGCAAGGCTCATGCAACCTAAGCACAAGGTGTGGGAATACATGTAACCAAAATGACACTTAGTCGCTTTCATCACGCAACACCTAACCAATCATGGTGGGGCATGGAACTCCTCATCTACTTAAAGCATTTGTAAGGCTCAAGCACATACCACATGTCATCTCCATGCAAATGTTTTCCCTTTGATTAACACTTAGGAAAGTCATTCAACGAGTCACCTATATGTTTCACCTACTTAAGTAACTCCAAAGCTCAAGTACGTCACTACATGTCATCTTCATGTAATAAGAAAGATATTAATCCCTTCCTTTTGATTGGTATCTAGGTAAGTCATGCAACGAGTCACCTATATGTTTACTTACTTTAAGTTCCCATCCAAACCTATGAATAGGAGTATTTAACTACAAAAAAAACGGAAAAAGAGAAGTGTAAAGAAGCTTTTATAGTATTATTATTCCAAAAGTTGGATCTCTAAGTCATCATAATAGAAGTTTTGAGAAAATTCCAATTTAGAATTCTTATTATGAGTAATCTTATAATGAATGATCTTTCTTGATTTTAGAATTATGTATCTCATTCTTATAATGTTATATGCATATATTCTTTTGCAAATATTATGAGATATGATTCCAAAATGTGTTGGTCAAATATCATGTTTATTATAGTTAAATACGTCATATATCTTTGATATATACATAAGATGGTTCGATTGATCAAGAAGGGATGGGTATGGTCCAAAGGAAGTTGGAGGTTGGATTTTAAGCAAGACTCTTGTAACACCTCTTCGATCTTTCCTAAAAAAAACTTATCTAATACGTACTACTAATTGATCGCAATCATTAGTACTATCATTGGCATTATTTTTATACTTTACTACTATTGTTGTGATTTTCATGTACCTTAGACCACTATAATGGCATAGTGACACTAGAGTATTTTGTATGAGAAGTGTGTCAAGAGATGTAGGGGCATTGTGTTTATATGACACCATGTTAATGGAAGGAGCATCAAAGTAATTATATTTGTATGATATTAGAATGTGCCTTTTAGTGACACCATAGTCGTGGAGATTGATTATACACTAGGTCGCCCGACGTTATGTCTATATAAATTGTATACTATATATAATTACAATGTGTTATCTACATTATGAAACTCTCTTTCTATTTTGAACTAACTATCCTAAAACCTTCATTATATTATCATTCACTGAATTATACTCTCTTTCTAGCTCCCTAATATTTTTTAGACAAGAACATAATAGAGCTAGATATTGAGCAATTTTTGGAGAACATATAGTAAGGCATGTTACCATTGTTGCCTTTTTTTCTTTCTTTCTTTTTCTGTAGACTGTTCGCATGCAGTCATTTCCTTATATATGTATAAGGTTTTTAACTAGGCCTTGAGGCTAGCTTTTGTGACTTCAAAATCTTGTATCCTAAAAATAATAATGAATACATTATTTCCCTTTAATGCTTTCATATATTGCTAAGACACAATATATCTAGTTATGAATTAATTTTTCCTTCAATAGGATAGTATCTCTACCTCAATTTTCAAACTAGAGAAGAGACATTACCTTTCATGGATTGTGTCTGTTAGGATAGGTTGCCACAATTCCTCCATTCAATTGCTTAGAAGAGCAAGAAAATGAAAGAATGAAAAAATAGTAAAAAAAAAAAAAAATGATAAAGAATGAAATAAATAAGTAAAACTTCTTTTTATTTTTACTTTTTTCTTTTGAAACCCAAAGAAGTTATATATATATATATATATATATATATATATATATATATATATATATATATATATATATATATATAGAAAGGACTAAGAATTTCATGTTTGTAAACTTTGGTGTATTTTGTAATGAAAATGATGCAATTTCTATTTCTTCTTTTTAGAATTTTATACATGGATATAGTGACTTCTACAAGGAAAGGAATACTATACAAGGAAATGAATATTGAATATTTGCAACAAAAATATATACAAAGAAATATCTTAAAATTAAGGAAATCAATTCCTATAATAAAGACAATCAAATGTTATTGGCATTTGATTGCTCTTGATTTATGGAATCATTAATTGGAGTAAATTATTGCCGCTTATGGGTTTTATTCTAGGTATCTCCTTAATTATTTCCCTTAATATGCCCCTTCAAGCTAAAGGTAGAATGAATATAGACACCTAACTTGTCACAAAACATAGTGAAAAATCCTTTGGCAAAGACTTGGTCAAAATATTAACAAATTGAGAATGTGTGAGACTATATATTTAGAATAAGAGTGTCCATAGCTATTTTCTCTCAGACAAAATGATAATCAAGCTCGATGTATTTAGAATAAGCATGAAGCATCAAATTAATGAACATGTAAAGAGCACTAAAATTGTCACAAAACAATTGTGGTGGTTTAGAGAGGGACACACCAATATCCCAAAGATAAGTAATCCATGTCAACTCAACTATGATGAAGGCTAGAAAGCAAGAATCCTCTTCAGTGCTAAAGCAAGCATTTATTGGTTGTTTCTTTGAACACCAAAAGAGGCAATTTACTCCAATAAAGACACAATAGGTTGTGATGCTTCTTTTTGTTCTTGGGTAGCCTTCCTAATCGACATTGCTAAACCCATAGAGAAACATAGGCTTGTGGAGAGATAGTATAGAACAAAGTGTTGTATGCTTTTAAGATATCTTAAATTATACTCTACTGTTATTTCTGTTACACGCTTACAACACCTCTGAAGTGGTCCAACACCTCTAACCAAGTCCTCCACTCATCTTCCATGTTCCTTACAATCTAGGAACGTGGCCCACAACTACTCTATAATGGTGGTAAGGCAACGACGTGGTTTTGATGGGAAACCACATCTCTAAGTATATGGTTTTGGTCCCTGAACTCCTCTCTTATTTTGTTCTCTTCTTCAGTGCTACACCATCTTCCATGAGAGATCAGAGTTTGGAAGAGCCAAGACTTGCAACAAATAGTGAGTATCATAAAATCAAACACCAATGGCTGGAGGTAATAACTAATCCTAAGCCTTTCAGTTTTGATTCTTATGATTTGTTTTCATACGTTTGGATTGTATGTATTCCTTACAAAATAAATTCATTTTTAAGCGTGTTTTACTTTGGTAAAACATGAATTTATTTAAAACTTCAAATATTAATAAGCTTGTAATATTTTTGTGCAATTTTACCTAGTGTTTCTGATATTCGTTGTGAGGTTCCGAAACTCAGGGAAGATAACTTTTAGTTATGGAATGAGAGAGTTCTTCTTCAATTAGGGTGCATAGACATATACTATGTCATAAGGAAATATGAACCACCTAAGATCACTGATACCAGCACACCTGATCAAATTCTATTATACAAACGTTGGGAGAAATCTAATCGCCTCAGCGTGATGTATATTAAGACTAAAATTAGTGTTGGTATAGGTGGTTCAATCGAGCAGCATGAGAATGTCCGCGAATTGCTAAAGGTTATTGACAGTTCACATCCCTGAAGCTCACTGGTATAAAAGGTGTACTCGAACACATCATGGAAATGAGAGACATAGTGGCTCAACTGAAGAAGCTCGAGGTAGAAATGTCTGAATCCTTCTTGGTGCACTTTATCCTTAACACTCTTCTACCTCAGTATGGACTTTTCAAAATCTTTTACAACACACATAAGGCTAAGTGGTCTATCAATGAATTGATGACCATATGTGTTCAAGAGGAAGGAAGGTTAATGATGGATCAAGGAGAAAGTGTCATGTTCGTAACGCAAAAGAAAGAAAAGAAAGGAAAATCTCAAGCCAATCAGAAAGGAAAGCATCAAATTCCTCCCAAAGCTGACATTAAGATAGACAAAAAGTGTTTCTTCTGTAAAAAGAAATGACACATGAAAAAGAAATCTAATATGGTTAACATAAATACCAACACATGGTGGATTGATGTTGGATCTACAATCCACATTTCAAATTCCTTGCGGGGTATACAAAGTCTAAAGAAGCTAGTGAGTAGTGAGCAATTCATCTTATTCAGAAACAAGATGGGCTCGCATGTGGAAGCAATAGGGACATGTTATTTAACTTTAGATGGTGGGTTTTTTTAGAATTGCAAAGGACCTTTTATGTACCAAGTTTCTCACGAAACTTGATTTCAGTTTCTAGACTTGTATCTTTTGAATATTCCTTTCATTTTTCAAAAGCATCTTTCAGTTTGAATTATAAATTTGATTGTGTTGGGAATGGTATTTTGTCTGATGGTCTTTATCGCATATTCTTAAAAAATGATACCACTTATAATTCATTACATGTCCAAACTAGCATTAACAGATGAGTTGTAAATGAGGATTCCTATACATTATGGCACCGGAGATTAGGTCATATCTCCATAGATAGAATCAAAAGGTTGGTAAATGATGGGGTACTTAGTACTCTAGATTTTACTAACTTTGAGACTTGTGTGAACTGCATTAAAGGAAAGCAGACCAACAAGTCAAATAAATGTGCTACTAGGAGTTCTGCCATATTAGATATCATACATACTGATATATGTAGTCTAGACATGGACTCTCATGGTCAGAAATACTTCATCTTTTTCATAGATGATTACTCACGATACATGTATCTCTACATGCTTCACAACAAAAATGAAGCATTAAATGCCTTTAAGGTTTTCAAGGCAGAAGTAGAGAAACAATGAGGTAAACAAATTAAGATTGTGAGATTAGATAGAGGTGGAGAATACTATTGTAGATACATGGAAGATGGACAAGCACCAAGGCCATTTGCGAAGTTTCTTCAAGAGCGTAGGATTGTTGCCCAATACACCATGCCTGGTTCTCAAGACCAAAATGGTGTAGCAGAGAGAAGAAAACGAACTTTATTAGACCTGGTGAGGAGTATGTTAAGCAGCTTAAAACTTCCTAGATTCTTGTGGACTGAAGCACTTAAGACGGCAGTGTATATATTAAACCAAGTTCCAACCAAGGTTGTCCCAAAGACGCCATTTGAGTTATGGAAATGTTGGAAACCGAGTTTGTGATATATGCACGTTTGGGAATGCTCGCCTGAAGTGAGAATTTATAATCTGCAAGAGAAGAAATTGGACCCAAGGACTATAAGTGGGTATTTCATTGGATATGCTGAAAGATCTAAGGGGTATAGGTTTTATTGTCCATCTCACATCACTAAGATTGTGAAATCAAGAAATACTAAATTTCTTGAATATGATTTGGTCAGTGGGGGCAATCAATTCAGAAACATAGTTTCTGATATTGATCATATAGAGTCTCAATCTTCCACTTCGAGTGATAAATTGTTTGTTGTTCATAACACCCCTCAAGTTCAAACCAGTGTAGAACAAATAATCGTTGAAGTTCAACCAATCACTGAAGACCAACTAGTCATTGAAGTTCCATAAGCTGTTGACAACATTTCAGTATATCAAGTTGATCGGGAGTTTCCTGACGCTTCTGAACAATAAGTTGAACCTCATACTTCCTTAGAAGATAATGGTGCAACCTTAAGAAGGTTTACTCGAACTAAGAGGTCAGCAATTCCTAGTGATTATGTAGTGTATCTACAAGAATCTGACTACAATATAGGAGCCGAAACTGATCCCAAATCTTTTTCACGAGCCATGAGTTGCAAAGAATCAAAATTGTGGTATAATGCCATGAAGAATGAGATGAGTTTCATGAGGTGCAACGATGTTTGGGACCTTGTTGAGTTGCCTAATGGTGCAAAATCCATTGGTTGTAAATGGGTCTTAAAGACAAAGAAAGACTCATTAGGCAACATTGAGAAATATAAGGTCAGGCTTATTGTAAAGAGGTTCACTCAAAAATAAGGAATCGATTACACGGAGACTTTTTCTCCTATATCTAAGAAAGATTCCGTATGCATTATTTTGGCATTAGTAGTCTATTTTGATTTGGAATTTCAACAAATGGACGTGAAAACTGCATTTCTTAATGGAGAGCTAGAGGAGGAGGTTTACATGAAACAACCTGAAAGATTCCCCTCTAGTGATGGTGAGCAATTGGTTTGCAAGCTTAAGAAATCCATATACGGTTTAAAACAAGCATCCCGTCAATGGTATTTAAAATTCCATAACATAATTTCTTCATTTAGTTTTGTAGAAAATGTCGTGGATCAATGCATATACCTTAAGATCAGTGGGAGTAAAGTCTGTTTTCTTGTTTTACACGTGGACGACATCTTACTTGCAACCAATGATAAGGGTTTACTTCATGAGGTGAAACAATTCCTCTCTAAAAATTTTGACATGAAGGATATGGGTGAGACATCTTATGTCATTAGCATTAATATCCATAGAGACAGGTTTCAAGGTATCTTAGGTTTGTCTCAAGAAACCTATATCAATAAAGTTTTATAGAGATTTCAGATGAGGGATTGTTCACCTAGTGTTTCTCTTATAGTGAAGGATGATAGGTTTAATCTAAACCAATGCCCGAAAAACGATCTTGAGAGCGAACAGATGAAGAACATTCCATATGCTTCTGCAGTCGAAAGTTTGATGTATGCTCAGGTCTACACAAGGCCTGACATTGCATTTGCTGTTGGAATGTTAGGACGATATCAAAGTAACCCAGGTTTGGACCACTGGAGAGCAGTAAAGAAAGTGTAAGATATCTTCAAGGAACCACAGACTACACGCTTATGTACAGACAGACAAGCAATTTAGAGGTTGTTGGCTACTCAGATTCGGACTTTGCTAGCTCTGTTGATTCACGTAAATCAACATCTGGATGCATTTTTATATTGGTCGTGAAGCTATATCTTGGAAGAGCATTAAGCAAACCTTAACTGATACTTCTAGTATGGAAGCTGAGTTCATATCCTGTTTTGAGGGTACTTCGCATGGTGTATGGCTTAAGAGTTTCATTTCCAGGCTTAGAATTATAGATTCAATATCTAGGCCATTTAGTATATATTGTGACAATTCAGTTGTTGTCTTTATGGCAAAGAACAATAAAAGTGGAAGTTGAAGCAAGCACATCGACATTAAGTATCTAGTCATAAGAGAACGTGTTGAAGAAAAGAAAGTGGTTATTGAGCACATTAGCACTGAATTGATGATCGCTGATCATTTGACTAAGGGCATGCCATCGTTGAAATTCAAGGATCATGTAGTGAACATGGGAGTTAGTTCCTTTGTGCAGTTTCTATTATACAAACTCTTATTATGATGTTTTCTCATATTGATGTGCACCTTTATTTAATTTTGAGAAAATTTAACTTCATTGGACCAAGAATGAACATAGGGTTTATTCATTAAGTAATATTGCCACATAAAGTATAATGTTAAGAAATAAATACATTTTAATACATGGAAGGTAACACTCGTTATATAAAGGACTTATTGCCATGATTCATGTATTTGTTACTTAATGTGGATAATTGATGGACTAAGATGAGACATTAGGTTAAAGGTGTGGACCAAGTGGGAGAATGTTATTTCTGTTACACGCCCACAACACCTCTGAAGTGGTCCAACACCTCTAACCAAGTCCTCCACTCATCTTCCACGTTCCCTACAGTCTAGGAACGTGACCCACAACTGCTCTGTAATGGTGGCAAGGCAACGACGTGGTTTTGATGGGAAGCCACAACTCTAAGTATATGGTTTTGGTCCCTGAACTCATCTCTTATTTTGTTCTCTTCTTCAATACTACACCATCTTCAGTGAAAGATCAAAGTTTGGAAGAGCCAAGACTTGCAGCAAATAGTGAGTATCATAAAATCAAACACCAATGGCTGGAGATAATAACTGATCCTAAACCTTTCTATTTTGATTCTTATGGTTTGTTTTCTTGTGTTTGGATTGTATGTATTCCTTACTTCTACAACCTTCAACTAAGTCATAGTAGGTTCACTAAAATATTGATATACCCAATTAACCACATGAATAATATCTAGTCATGTGAATGTTAAATATTAAAAATCTCCAATAATGCTCTAAAAAGTAGTAGCATTAGTCAATGTATTATCCGAATGTCAAATCTTATTCGTAAGAACATGTGATATGGCAATTAGATTACTGTCAAGCATTGTAGTTCTTAAGAGAAGGTCTTGTATGTATTTTTGTTATATATATATATATATATATATATAAAGATTCCACCATTGGAACATTTTATCTCCACATTAGGAAAATAATGTCAAGGGCTAAGATCTTTAATTGAAAATTCATGATTGAGTTGCTCAAGGAGACTTGAAATAAATTTGGTATTATGTCCTACAACAAGAACATCATCTACATAAATGAGAAGTACAATGATGTCGGTGAGATAAATGAACAAGGATGAGTGGGATTTTTGCAATAGAAACCAAGATAAAGAAAAAATTGTTTGAAGGGATCGCAGTTCTCGATATGTACTGATTTGATAATATGGCAAGACCCTATACATTATGAACATATTTGATAATGTAAATTAAATTTTATTTTTAGATATTTAATGGATCTAACATCAACTTTGTAATTGAATTAATTTGTTAATTAAATTAGAAGAAGATGTAGATAACATTGTTATGGGAATATTATGTGCTAGGTAAATCCAAGGTGGCACATGTATTAGAGAAAATAATCGAGGAAATACCCAAAATCAAATGCATATAGATAAAACCCACTCTAGTTAACGATGTCATGAATCAAGAGCAATCAATATCAATAAAAATTTATTGTTTTAATTCTAAGAATCGATTCCCTTAATTTTAGGCTATTTCTTGAATATATTTTTGTGAGAGATATTCATTATTCATTTCCTATAACTAACTATATCCTTATATAAAGTTTCAAAAAGAAATTACAGAAAATGCATCACCCTCATTACCAAATACACCAAATTTTCCGTAGTATCAAAGTCTCATTTAATGGGATATCATGTGTTTGAATCGCACCGCAACCTATGTGTAAGTCCAAAAGGAGACTACTAAGGAAGGAGGATATTAGAGTGCATGATACACACAGTAGACTCAAATATATTGTAATAATGTTGTTGAGTACTTTTCTTTAAATTTTCTTGGGAACCAAACAAAGAGTGTCTGAGGAAAAAAAAAAACAAAAGATAAATTTTATAGGATATGATTATTTTCATGAAACTTCAACAAAATAAATTGACTTTAGAACTTCAAACCATCCGAAACTTGAAAAAGAGTTGCATATAAACCTAAGAAAAATTACAAAGGGACAGGTGAAAGAAAAAACAAAGGTGCAAATTAACCTAGCAAAGAATGCAAAGAGAAAGAATATTTGTAATAGTCGCATTAATTTTATATTGCCAATTCCATGATCTTTTCCACCTCTATGCATGTTTTCAACTTTTATTTTTCTTTTTTCCCTTTTTTTCTCTTAATTTTCATTATAGAAATAAAGCCATAGTGTTTAGGAGTAAATGAAAACAAGCAGGACAAAAGAAAGGAAAAAAGAAATGGATTCATGGTCATCAATGTCAGAAATTTTAATAAACCCCCCTCCTTTTTTTGTGTATGTAGTAAGGAGGTGAAATACGTTACTGAGTTCATGAGAGAGGAAGAAGACATAAATAACTTAGAACAGGTTGGGAGAACACACTCCCAAGATGCAAGAAAAAGAGGTCTCCTCCCTTATGAGTAAATGAGAAAATCTCCTGCAATAATATGCAGCATCCATGTCTTCTTTCTTCCTTTTTCTTTTTCCTTTTTTTCCTTTTTCTTTTTCTCCTCTTGGGTGCATATATAGATGGGATATGCATCAGCTCTTCTTTGTTGCTAATGCACTTGGGTTACATCCCAATGTTCAATTTTCAGCCGTTATTAAGAAAGTGTATCATGATTAATTTAATAATTTATAGTTTATTAAGAATTAAGTCATTAGGTATATTAAATATATTTGGTATAATAATTTAATATTATAATTTAAAGTTAATATATGACTTAAAATAATTATTTTTTCTAAATCGTAAATATCTTTTACCCTAATAGTCCACTTATCTTCCTTCTATTACTTTTCACGTAATCTTATAATTTAATATCAATAATGATAAACATGTCAATTTAATAGTTTATAAAGAAACCGTGCTCTACAAAATGCAAGCACTCTAAGATTTATCTTAGAAAGATAAGATATTAAAAAAGTTTTTGTATATTAAATTTTAAAAATTAAAAATAATATTAAGGATATATCATGGTTATATTTTATATAGAAATTACTAATATTTTATGTTTTTGAAAATAAATAAAAAATATATCCAAACAAGTACTAAGTAATGAATTCTCAATCAACATCTCAACCGTAATTTAATATCATATCAAATCATCAAATATTAAATATTATTAATAAGACATACTAAATGACGAGTAAGATCTTGTTGGTATCTTGACATGTATACAAACAAGAGGTAGAAGTTATGAAACCGAAAACCTGATGAAACCCTGGTGCTTAACTCCAAAGTGATGAGATATGCAAGATGGGATTGGAAGCAAAGTTAAAAATTTAATAGATGAAGCACGAATGTGATTAGTAGAAAATGTCTGAAAAGATATGATATTAATTAATGTTTGGTGATCTCATGGACGGAATAATTTAGTTTGGAGGCAGGTAACATCAGTGAGAGTGAGTGCTTTGAAGCTTAACTACTTATTTATTGGTTAGTGTACTTTTAAAGGTGTCTAAAATGAATTTTATTAGTCATGTACACGTTAGATTATCATGGAAAAGATTCTCCAAATAAATTTGATTTGATTTCAATAGCAATCTAAAGATTTCTTATGTGGATCAAAGACTACTTACGTACAGAATGGGCCATATGCTTTGTCTAAGCATGACTTTTGCTTTCACTATTTTCAAAAATAAAAAATATAAAAAATTAATTATATTTTTAATTCTTGTAAATATACGTGTATTCGTATCACTGGCGGAGCGAGCATATGTCAGGGTGCAAATGGGCCCCCTTAAAAAATCAAATTTTCACTAAGCCATTAAGCCATTAAACCATTAAGCCAAATTTACATCTTGAAAACACGTTCAATTTTGCGCTCCCCACATTTCTAACTTTATATATATATATATAAAAGAAAGATTGGGACATGTGAATATTAACATTTTATATAATTTGTTAAAAAAAATTAAAAATATATAGAAAATCTTTATTTATTTTTTTAATTGACACTAGCCATCAAATTTTACAAATAAAAAGTAAAAATAAGTTATTGGCAATGATTTTTAAAATTATTTTCAAAATTTTAGTCATAAAAATAAAAACTGAATAACAAAAATATAATTGATCATACTCTTACTCATCTTCTTTGTTAAACAAAGCTTGAAATAGAGCATATAATTATAATAAATTGTGTTTCACACATGCCTATGGACATATGTATAGAAGGTAAATTTGTGATTATGTTGTTAATTTTGATAATTTAGTTAATTGACAAGGCATACAAATAATGATTTGAGCATTTCGATGGACAAATTGTGATCTTTCATTTGTTTTCAACTATATATAAAAATAGGCTAAGCTATTGCTTTCTTGTGTTTCTCTTTTTATTACCTTGGGCCACAAGATTGACGTATTTGTGAAAATTCATTCTTAATTATGATACTACCTATGATGAGATCAATAGCTAGCTTAAGTAATGTGTATATTAATTTCTAAATACTATAACTAGCTTTTCCAAGTAATTAATTAAATCTATGTGGGATAATGGGAAACTAATCAACTGAAATTGGTACCAATTAATATATTTGAAAAAAATATATAAAAATAATATATTAGAAATTCTGAAGATATAAAATTATGTCTCAAACAAATTTAGATCAAATCCACTAAATATAAAAATAAAATAAAGTACATAGATTTACCTTATTCAAACACACCTATTCCAAAGGATGTTATATGATTTAGTGGCTATACTTTTATTTATAGTCTAAACCTAGAACTTTAGGGTCCGTTAAAGAACTGTTTTTTTAGAACAGTTTTCTATTCTCCAAAATAAAAAAATATAAAAAAACATATTTGACAAAAAAAAAAAAATTGTTTTCTATTTTCTGTTCTTAAGAACAAAAATAGAGTGTTCTTAGAGAGCATCTTTTAATTATTTTTTGTTATTTTTACTTGTTTTCTAAGTTGTTTTAAGAAATAATTATATAAACATATAAAATGATTAACATTAAAACACTACATATAAAAATTATTTTTAAAACATATTTAAAAATATTAAAAATAGGTTAAAAACATTTTAGATTTCTAAACAAACTTTTATTCTACAAATATCAAAAAATAGTTTTCAATTATTGTTCTTAAAAACTATTTTTCATAATTGTTTTCAAAAATAATTACCAAACAACCTCTTATATTTTAAGTGAATCATTTCAACTCCTGATTAACATAGCAATGCACCACCACACCTTTCGACCAAAACGACTTCTAAAACTATTGCTTGAAAGGTTTTAAAAGTCTCAAGATCAAGGCTAACTAATAATAATATATTTCAATAAAAGAGCATGTGCCCTCTCATAAAGAATTAAGCTTACATATTTGTAAATAAACCCTAGGTGCTCAATTTGAATTCTAATCGGAAAGTGATAAATAATTAAAAATAGAATTTTTATAAATTAAAAAATAATTTCATTGAATGTTTGAATGTTCAATGTTCATGGTTTAAACATTGCATTTCACTGTTCAAGTGTTCCAATATTCACGGTTGAAACATTGTGTTATCCATCATCCAAACTTTACATTGTTCATACGTACAAGCATTCTACTATTTATGGTTCAAACAATTTCCTATTAACTCCTTAACAACTTAACTTTGACATTTATACTGTCATTTCTTAGACTGAAACCCTAAATGCGTACTTATGTTAATATATATTTGATGCTTGAAAAGTTTGAATTTAACTATAATTATTAAAATACTTTGAACAAAATTGTCAACCTATTTTCAAACACCAACATTGTAGTATATATTTTGATAGGAGCTATAACTAGATTACGCACAACATGTTGATGTCTACTATAATATCCACTTATTGGAAGATGCCAATGTCCAAAAATTGTTTAGGCAAAATAGAAGGCTGAACATGTTACATAAAATTATTAGTTTGATCATCCTAAAAATTGGAATATGTTTTCAAGAATGGGATAAAGAATAATAACAAGAATGAGAATGAGATAGAAAATTTATTCTATTTTATATTAATTTTTGTATTTTAATAAATGAAAATAGAAATTAAAATTCATTTGCAAAGAAATCAAAATCCACTAATATTGGGATTTGATTTTTCTCGTAGTATTATAATTCATATTTATTTTTGTATCTTTTTCTATTCATATCCTCACTTACCCAATGTATTGTATTATAATCTAGCCTATAACCAGTGATTTACTTGCAAAAATTTAAGCGAAGTTGTTATCCACATTTGCAGGTACCTCCTACAATCATGCTGAAAAAGCATGTAATGACTTGAATTCAATTAAAAATTAATTTTAAGTTTATTTTTTTCCTTAATAAGGATTAATGGCTTAGTTAGTAAGTTAATTGATTAATATATCGAAGAAGTTTGTTTGTTTGTTATAAATAAGCTTGTTAACCTAATTGAAAGATGATTAAAAGTAAGTGATGTTTCCTTGCAAATTTTTTCTAGTGGTAGGAAGCTAACAACTTTGCTAATTACTTGCTTGAATAAGTGGTTGAGAATTCAATAAATCTTAATAATTTGCTTAGTTGTAATAGAGTCAGTTGTCATCCTAAAATTCAATTAAAAGGGTATTAGAACAAATGTGAGAAATCATTTGAATAAGGGACACTAAGGTAGTTTTAAAATTTCACATTTGGTCACAACTTCTTGAGGATAATTAATTGTTTACTTTAATCTCTCTATTTTGGGTGGGGGGAGGGGAAATGGAATGTATACAACAAAACTTTCCTAGATAAAACTAGAAACTTAACTGAGGAAACCAAAGGAAAAACCAAAAGTTGAAGACAATCAAGCTACTATAATAGGTAGGAAAGTTTGTTTTGAAACTTATGTTTTCTAGTTATTTATGAAAACTTGAATAAAAAGTCGGGTTTTGAAAACCATTTAATAAGTGATATAGTACATGAACATGCAAAAATTCTAATTGCATATAATATTTGAATACAAAAATTATTACTAAAATTTGTTGTTCATGTTTGAAGTATACTACGTTTTGTTGAGTATGCAAAGTTCTATTGTTTTTTAGGTTGAGTGCACACAAAAGATAAACAACATTACTTGGAGATGTGTTGTGATTAACGTGCATAGTTTGAGATTTATTTATAGGTGTGTTATTAAGTTTAAGTGCACATGTGATGCGTGCAATTTGATTTTGAGATGTGTTAGGTTGAGAGGTGTGCTATTTGAGTTGAGTTGAAGATGTGTTATCTAAGTTATAAATATGTAGGAGAGGTGCACTATTGCAATTTGAATGCGCTATTGTAAATTGGTGCACGATTTGAAGTCCCAGTGCGCTACTAGAGTTAGTGAACTATTGGTGATCTAGCTACACAAGTTGGCACGCTATGCGGAGTGCGTTGTGTGGTTATTATTTTATCATTAATATCTCCATTTATTTTAAATTTACGATGTAATACCCTTCGTTGAATCCAATAAAAATATTTTCAAAACCTAATTCCAAATAAATCAAATTTTAATTTTTTATTTTAATTATAAATTTGAAAGCTTTTATTGAATTGTTTTTAAAAAAAATGTAAATTTATCAAAGATAAATAAATATATATATATATATATATATATATTATTTTGACAAAAGAAGAGGAAGTGGGTATAATTTACCCATATAAAAAAGGAAATTTTTAAGGTATCAATTTGATATCTATTCAACCAAATGTTAAAAGTGTACGATAAAATCTAAATCATTGAACGAGAACCTAAATATATAGAACTAAATATAAATAAATGAAATTAAATCATAAAATAATAAAAGGACAAGACATAAAGTAATAAGACACAAATTAAGTACGAAAAAATATGAACAAATTATATATATATATATAACAAGTTGTGATTGATCCCACCTTTCCGTTGGTTCTAATTTGGTATTTCTATGAGAACATTTTAAATAATCTCTAGGGAAAAGGATTGTGTTTTTGAAGAAAAAAACTCAAGGTACATTTGTCTTCTAATCCAGAGAGAAGTACCACTTTTACTTTTACAAACCATAAATAAAAATTATTGTACTAATTTCCAAAACAACAAGAAATGAATGTAGCGTTTTCTCATTTTCCCAAATATTCTAAAGTACTAAAGTAAAATGCATAATCCTAATGTTTCTTTTTTTCGTTTGTCTTTTTGTTACAAAATAAGTTTTAATGTAAGAAAAGAACAAAATATGTATGAACAAGTTCATGTGAAACCCACATGAGTGTGTTGAGTGTAATGATGGGTCGGTCGACCAACAAGGGTCCTCCACGTAAAATGCAAGAGGGGATGGATGAACACAACTAGGCCCCTCACAATCCTAAGAACGTGACCACCACACATGCACTCATCCCTAGCAACTCACTAATTATAACTCTTTTTAAGTCATGTTTTGTGGTGGGTCTCTCCGTGGATAAAAATTGACTTGGAAAAAATCTTCCAAAGGGAGGAAAAATCCTTGTTCATATTTGAATTTTAAAATTTTTAAAAATAAAAATTAAATAAGTAAAAACTAAATAAATTGGTCAACTTAAATAAGTAAAAATAAATTAGTCAACTTCTTGCAATATTGTTATTCTATAGTAAATTAAGTACATATTCAGGATTTTTTTCTTTTTTTTAACTAGAAACTTCTCATCATCTCAAGTTTCAACTAACAAAAGGAAAAGTATCTTAGAAGAAGGAAACAAAGAAAAAGTAGAACTAATTATTCCTTTATATTGTTCCTTAAAACTTTTCAAGTTTCAAAAGGGCCATTAAGATATCTAATTTATCATTTTTACCAATCTTATAAACAAGAAAAATCAAATTTAATCTCTAATAAATATGTCCTAACTTGTTCCAATGCTATTTCAGATATTATGTGATGTCATAGTTAATAAATTAATGTATAATTCCCCTTTTTTCTCTTTTAAGTTACAAAACTTATTTCTTGACATACCCTAATAACCATAAAAGTGAAAAAAAATGAAAATAAAATAAAAAAACCTTAGCAAGTGTAACAGGTTTTATCTATAATTAGTTTTACATCAACTTAAAAAGCAATTAAACTATGTTTGATTCTCAAGAAATTTGAGAGAAAAAGCAAAAGAAAGAAAATACAAAGAAAAAGTAAAAACTAAGAAAAAGTGAAGAAAAATAAAAATAGATTAAAAATTAATAAAGTATTTTTATTTAATATTTCAAACTTATTTTACTTATTTTAATTCATCACTATAAATATTAAATAATTTAAAATACATGAGTTATTAACTAGTTTTAATTATATTTAATATTTTTTTTATAAGAAAACAAAAAATGAGAAAATCATTTTTTTTATTATTTTTTTATTTTCTTGGTATTCTCCAAACCAAATATATTTTAACCAAACAAATCCTCTATTAACTCTCATATAATCTTATACATGTGCTTCTAATGTCATTTCAATTATCTAATCAAGTATTAAAAAAAATTAAAGATAATAGACCAATTCGGTACTAATTAAAATTATTAAAATAAAATTTATTATTTTTAAAGACTTTGAGAGCTCTAAAATAATAATAATATGGGTGACATGATATGGTTGATAAGATGGAAAGCAAAATTATAAATGAGATGCATGAATGCAGAAATTGATTGGTTGAAAATTTGGGCAAAGAGATTCTATGTTTGGTGACCTAATTGAGGAAATGAATGATTTGAGGGAATGTGATTATAGATTATGGGGCCTCCTTGATTTGATACCTTAGAAAATCACCCGGTCCTTTTCAGCTTCTGCACTAGATTAAAAAGAAAAAAAATATTAAAGTGTTATGAAATCTTCTGGATTGATTTGGATAGTGCCAAATCCATGTGGGTTTGCCAAGTAACCACAAAAAGTGTAGGGGTTGTTTGGGTTTTGAAAGTGTTGGGTTAATTGGCAAAATATTAGGTTACCTACTTTTTGTTAATTCATGTGTGAATTGATACAATAAAATCAAGCTAACATAATACAAAAAATAAAAATTTTATGTATCATATTAATAATGTTATGTGCAGATATATTACTATCATGCAAAGCAATAAGATTAAAGTTAAGGAATAATTAATGGAGTAGTCAAAGGAATTCTATATTTATTTAAAATATTTTAATATCAATCTTATAATAATTAAAAAAAATTAATTTCTATTACCTTTTAAACATACTCGTAAAGCTTCCTAAAAAAATAGATCTTTCCTTTTTCTTTTTCGCAACTAATCATGTATTTTAAATTTATTAATATAAATCTTAAACTATGTTTGGTTTGTAAAAAGTACTAATTTTCTCTTTTTGGTTGTTTTATGAAAAATGTCAAAGAAAATCAAATATAATTAAAACTAATTTGAAATTTATGCATTTTTAAATGGGTTATTTGATTGAAATCACCATTCGAAACCAATTTTAGAAATCTAACATTTCATCCCTTTTTAACCACATTTTGATAAATTATCATTATTCTTTTCTTGTAAAAATCACTCTTTCTTTTAAAATCTACGTATAAATACTTGAAATAATTAAAGGTATATATATATAAAAGTTACTTTTTAAGTAAAAACATGGAAGAAGTTAAATTCACAAATATGAGGATTTATTTAATCCCTTTTTACTAATTAATTCTTTTTAAATTATTTAATCTAAATATCGGTAAGTTAAAATAAGTTAGATGAGTTTGAAATAACAAATAAAAATAATTTATTGATTTTAAATTTATTTTTTATTTTTTTTACTTTTTCTTTTGTTTTTTTTTTCTACTTTTTCTATCTATTTTTTTCGTTCTTTAACATTTTGCCTCAAATTTTTCAAAAACCAAACATAACCTTAATATTTGTAACTACTTTTTTATTATTAATATTATATAATATGCTATCAAATCCTTCAAAATAAAATGATGTTTGGACTCTGCATGCTTTCAACCATAAGTGCAATTTCTTGTAACATGAGAAGTAGAATTTTGTAAGTCAAAATGACAGTTTGAAAAGATTTTCAATTTCAAATTTTATTAGACATTAAACATGACCCATTCCTCCACGCAACCTCTGAAAAGATAATTAAATTTTAAATATATTCTAATTCCAAATTTCCCTAAGATAGAGACTGAAATCAAAGATTATTCTCTGTAAAATAATTGAACTCGTAATAAAACAAAAGGGTAAAGCACTTTGACAATGGAACAAAAGACTCAAACGATTAAAGCATGCGTATTTGGTTTTTACTCTAAAAGGATTAAGCTCTTAATCAAAGCATGCATGCGAAGCGACTGCGCTAATGAACACATGTACATTCCAAGATGGAAAGAGACATATGGGCTTGTCTGAAGCTGGTCGGCAAAGCACTTTTGGCTATCAAATTTGGACCCTCGCCAATAAACAAATTGAAAGGGCAGGCAGGCATGCATGTATGCATGCAGTCATGGTGAATCAAATGATTTTGAAGTGAAGCACATGTGTGAATTGATTTGTAGTCTTTCCAAATCTAACAATGTCGATAATGGGGAGAGAGAGGCTCAATGAGACGTTATGCTTAGAGCTTTGTCTGCTGTTGAAATGGGGCGCTCGTGCTGTCTTTGTCCACCGAAAGCTTCAAACCCTATTTACATCTATGATTCTATTTTGGTTTGCTTTGATTTGATGTGTTTGATTATTTTATGGAGCATGTATTTAGATGTACGGATTGGATTTGTTGTGATCAAAAAGGGAAAATATTTGTACCCACGGATGAGAGAAAACAACTTTTGAAAATATTTTTCAAAAACAACTCTAATTATATTCAAGATTGATATTACCTCATAAAACTTGAATATCAATCTTCTCGACTTATTTTCCTATATTTAGAAACATCTTACAAAAAACCTCAAATTTATTTTTAAAATATACGATGTTTTTATAACAAGTTTTGCAAAAAGTCGTTTTTGTTTTTATCATATATGTTTTTTAAATAAAAATTGGTTTCAAAATTGACGGAGTTAGGAATGTGCTCTAAAAGGGGCATAAATAAAAGAATTATTTTAGGGGGACAATAATAGAGAGAAACAATGGTATATAAAACACAAGCTTTAGATTCAAACCCATATTATGAATTTATTTTTTAGGGGGGCATGTGCCTTCCTAGGCCTTGGTTGGCTCCACCAGTGGTTTCAAAGGTAATTATCAAATAAACCTTATAAACTCCTTGCAAAAGTTGTAAACATGCATTAAAATTAAAATGGAAAATAGTTTGTTTGATAATTACATCTATGGCTAGGGTTTTGAAGATTGCATCTACTGTTTTGCTTTATCCAAAGCTTCCACACATCTAATACAATTTATTTTCCTAAAATTAGGGTTTTGTAAGTCATGCATCCTTGGTCAACACAACTTTTCATTTTAATCCATAGCGTTGATAAAATAGAAAATTTTACTTAAACTATTTTTATGCAAATTCCTTTCCTTTTCCCTTTAAGTTGACATTGTCATCCTTGACAAATATGACCATTGTGTGATAAAAAAATAAAATAGATATTATATAGCAAAAACTATTCCTCTTTGAATATTTTTGTTGAAGAAGCCACGTTTGAACCATTTGCATAAAGTGAACTCCTTCGGAATAACTCTTAACCTTTTGGATAAAGTAAATTTTTTTTTTCAAAAACAAAATTATTAGTGGTAGGCTATAGATATCTTGATAGGACAAAATGTCACCTCCTGCTAATGCTTCCACCAATGGGCTTGTATTTTCCCATGGTGGATTGAGATGGGAAATGGGGGGTAACACTGCTTGAGAATTTTGACTAGAGAAACAATTTGAATTGCTTTTTTAAGCTTCTTTTTCATTTTTTAAGCTTCTTTTTCATATATAGTGTATCAACTCAAATACTAGGTGTACTTCATTTTAGCTCACATTATTATTTCTCCATTGAAAATTTGCCTTCAAAAGGCTAAGAGAACAAAATGAATGAACAAAAAAAAAAAAAAAAATTGTGTTAAAGAGGAGTCACTTCCAGAATCATCTCCTGAATTACCTCCAAAATCATCTCTAGAATCATAGGATCGACTGTACAGTTATGACATAGCATTATTATAAGAATTTTGTTTAATTGCTTTGTTATTTTATTTCTCATACATACTATTGTAATCTATATATAAACTCAACAATATAACAATATAAATATAGTTTTTTTTACCAACAACAAGCTATCTCATATATGGTATTAGAGCATGACATGCTCTAGCGAGTCCTTGTTTTTTTTTTATCTTCTTTCAATCATTTCTTCTACAAAGAAATTAGTGTTGGTATTCGAGTCCGATCTGATCCCATCTCTTTTGAAAAACTTCATGAAAAATTGTATGACCATGAAATGTTCCTAAGGCTTGATGATGCTCACTATTGGAGCATATTGGCATTTCTGTAATAAGGGCTGGTAGTACCCTTGATTATTACCCTTTGGTTGTTATTTTTCTTTCTTTGTTTTTTATTCTTTTTTTGAGCTGAGATGGTTACGGTGTGTTACTCTAGCTCCCATATAAACTAGCTTTTTGGTTTTATTCTATTGTGAGGTTGAGAATCAAAGAATCGGGGCATTCACTCTGTTTTCTCTTCTTTTTTCTCCTTGCTCAAGGCTTCCAAAATTCCAAGTCTGACACCTCTCTTTTTAGTCTATGAAGATGACTTCATCATCATAGAGACCTTTTTGCCACTAGTCAATACATTTATTAGTCACCTTGTTGCTTGTTTCTTTATTAAAGATTTGGGCAATCTCATTAATTTCTTACCTTAGAAGCTTTATACCCTTTGGCATGCTTTTTACTTAACATAAGTAGATTCAAGACCTTATTGTTAAGCACAACATGCAAGATTGCAAACCTGTGTTAACTTCCCTATCTGCTTCCAAATCCTTCTATCTAAACGATGGTAGTTCATCAGCTGTTGCGAAACTGTTTCGACAAGTGGTGGGTGCTCTCCAATATCTCTCCCTTACCCATCCATATGTTTGTTTCATCATTAACAAACTATCTTAATTCATGCACATTGGTGTGCGATGAAGCATCCTTCACTATGACAGTTGTCTAACCCTTCATTGAAGCTTAGTATTGTGTTATTACCTCTACCATTGTTGAACTTAACTGGATCCAACATCTTCTCCAAGAGCTTCGCATTCCTTCTTTTACTCATTCCACCATCTACTATGATAATATGGGAGCTATTTATCTATCTGCCTATCTAGTATTTCACTCCCACATCAAACACATTTTATCGATTATCACTTTGTTTGCAATCAAGTTCACAAGCACCTACTCCATGTTTGCCATGTCTCCTTTTCCGATAACTTGCCTATTCACTTATTAGACCACTTCATCGAAAGCCACTCATAACTCATCGTGTCAAGCTTGGCGTTTGTTCCGATAGCCTAACCTTGCGGGGGTATAATAAGGAATCACCTCTAGAATCATTGAGTCAACTGTACAGTTATGGCATAACATTATTATAGGAATTTTGTTTATTTGCGTTGTTATTTCATTTCTTATAATATTCTTGTAATCTGTATATAAACTCAATAATATGATAATACAAATATAGTGTTTTTACCAACAGCAAGCTATCTCTTATATGTGTTAAACCCAATAATGTTTAAGAGGATAACTCATGTTTATGTATTAATTTACATTTCTTTTAGTAATTACTAAATATTACTTTCTAAAACTATAAGACAAAATTGAACAAAAATAAAGGTTACTAATAATGATTACAATAATTTTGTATCTTTCATAATCATATCTTTTATTTTAATAAGTGTAAAATATTAATGTCAAAAATTGTGTAACAAAATGGAATGGAAATGAAATGCTAAATTCAAGGGTAAAATGAGAATAACTTAAATCTAAATGATCGGTTAATAACTTAAATTTATTTTATTAGGTTTCTTTCATTAAGAATATTGTTGCAAATAGTTATTAATCCGTCTTTTCTTTGTACTAAGTTCAATGGTGCTTCAAGAAAACTCAATTACATGTGATCATGTATTTTCTTAATAATTGTTTAAAATATTTAGGTTATGTTTAATTCTCAAAAGTATTAAAAAAATGATTTTATCATATTTGATTGTAATATAAAAAACATTGAAGAAAATCAAATATAATTAATACTAGGTAAAAATTTATATATTTTCAAATTATATAATCTTTATCTCGAAAAGGTCCACCAAGTAAAATAAGTTTAAAATAACATATAAAAATAATTTATTAATTTTAAATTTATTTTTTTCTTTTTTTTATATATTTTCTTTTCCTTCCATTCATTCTCAAATTTTATGAGAATCAAACAAAGTGCCTTATATGATCACTCTTTCCTTGGTAATTTTCAAATATTAACTCCAAATTTAAAAACTATGCAATAAAATTGAATGATATGATAAAGATGACAACTCAAATGGTGGTTTGAAAAGATATTAAAATTGTGTGATCAATTCTTTTCTTAATAATTTTCTAAACATATATCAATTAACTTCAAAATCAAAGCCATAATATTGACCAAAAACAAAACATCATAAAGAAAACTGAGAAAAATATAGTTAAACTCAATGGTAGTTGGAGAATAATTATTGTCATGTAATCATTCCTCCTCTCAATAGTTATGTAAACATCAACTAATTCCAAACAAGGGATGGAATAAAATTGAATAGAGAACAAAAAACCATGATTGGTGGAATGGAAAAAACAAAACATAAACCCAAAAAATGATTGGATAATAACTTATAGTTGTGTAATAGGTCTAGCCCTAGTTCCCTAAATAAATGACAATTCCTTCAACAAATTTAAATTGGAAGTAAAAAATCATGATTGGCGAATTAAACAACAAAAACAAAAGAACAAAAGAACAAAAAAGAAGTGAGATGTTAATTCTTTGGTGAAGCATAGCTCAAATTTAGGTATGGATTCATATCTTTCCTCAATAATTGCCCCAATATTAATTCCAAATAGTGTTCTTTTGGCATGGTCTTTCAATAAACTTTAACATGAGTTTGAATGGGAATGAAAATAAGAATAGAAATGAATAACATTAATTTTGTTTTTTAGAATAATAATTTTTTATTTTCATCACTTATAAGTAATTCAAGCATAATAATAAATGAAAAATAAAATAGATATCAAATTCTTATATTTTTTTATTATGATGTTTCAAACATTTCATCACTAATCAGTAATTCAAACATAACATTAAATGAGAAATAAAATAAATATCTATTTTTTAATTTTTATTCCAATGTTTCAAACATGTTTTTTTATGCTTGAGTTTTTACTGCCTTTTAATTGTTAAAAAGCATAATATGCATATTAAATCTAAATATCATGTAAGTTTAAACTTTTAAAAAAATTGATAATTCAAAATGATATCATAACTTAATTTAACAGAATGAATTTAAATCATGCTAACTTAAACTTTTAGGAAATTTGATAAATCAATATTAATGATAAAACAAATTGACTTATCTATAAATAAAAAAATGATAAAACAAATTGACTCAAATAGGGTTGTTAATGATACCACAATGTTATTACAACTGTAATATAATTTAAAATTAATCAAGATACTTTAAGGGTTTGTTTGTTTTTTAGGCTTGAGGTCTTAACCCACTTGAATGTGCTTCTTTTATTATTATTATTATTATTAAAGTTAATTAAGCCCTACATATAGATATTGTATCTAAATTCAAAAGCTCAAATTTTATCTTTTATCCTAGCTATAAAATCCAATATACACTTTTGCATCTAAACTTTGATTTATTTAAACTTTATAAACAAAAAGCAAGGCCCAAAGCAAATTAAACATTTCTATTGGTAATACAGATGGGAAAATTGGCATTTCATTTTAATTTCACCTACTCCAAAATTAAATTTCTAAAAATTAACTCCAATATATCCCAAAGACATAAATCTACAAAATATTATATATGCTAAAAGGGTAGATGAGAAGAGCTCTATAATTACCTGAATTCAACACTAAAATACATGCTTTGATGTGCTTGTCCATCTAAATTAGTGTCATCGTCTGTGAAAGAGACTTATAAACTCACTTGTCTTCATCAATTATAAAGTTTTTCAAATTCCATTTAATTGCCAACTCACCAACACTTCTCACTTCTCAAAACATAACTCCAATTGCCCAATAAAAACAATACAATCATGCAAACTTGATTAGAGAAAAGAAGTATCCAAGTTTAAATTTGAAACTGAAATTTATGGTGAAGATCGGATCCTGTATATGGTCCACACCAAATATTTGAAACTGAAGATCTTATCTGTATGTGGTCCACCTGAGATAAGTGACTTAGAAGTCTGCCAAAAACCAAGCCAAAAAGTATGCAATAAAGGGAGAATGCTGATAGGCATATGAAGGTGGCCTCTTTGTAGGCTTCTCCTTTAGTTTTTTGGTTTTATTATTGGGAAGAATCATAACAAGATCTTGTCTGGCGCAGGTTTTGCAAGCAAACAAGGATTGATGTGATGTCATGAGACTGACATTCAGAAGCCGTTAAAACCATCCACATAAGAAATTTCTCTAGCAAAAAAATTAGTTTTTGTTTTTATTTTTTATTTTTTTATTTTTATTAGTCCACCATGAAGGTGAGATTGTTCCGCAGGGAGAATGTGTCCTTAAGCCAATTGGGCCAATTGATTAAAGGAAAGGGGCTCTATCTCAAGTCCAAAAATTGTAAGGAATCATACCCAAAACAAAGCTTTATACCCACACAAGGTCAGGCCCAAATAAAATTTTGAAATAATAAAAATATTGTGGCGTTGTTTTGCAATTGTTTTCAAAAATGGTTTTTGAAAATTATTTTTTATATTTTGTAAAACAAAAGTCTATTTGAGAACCTAAAATATTTTTTACCTATTTTTAATTTTTTTTTTAAATATATTCCAACAATAATTTTTATATCTAGTACTTTATTTTTAATCATTCTACATCTTAATATAATTATTTTTTAAAACAACTCTTAAAAAGCAATTAAAAATAATTAAAAGATATTTCTTAAAAATATTTTTGTTTTAAGAGTAAAAAACAAAAAAAAACAATTTTTTTATTATTAAACATGTTTTTTTGTTTTTTTTTTTCTTTTTTAAAGAATTAAAAACTATTTTCAAAAACCATGGTCAAACTAAACGTATTCTTTTCCACTCCTTTACCATAATATACTTTTCACCTTATTTAGTGAGATTTGTGAAGGGAAGAAAATATTTATGCTACTATTTATTTTATTTTATTTTTTTTGCTTTTAAATCTAGTTACTACTCAATAAGATGGTAAACAAGGTGGAAAAGGAGATGGATAAAAAGAAAAATCTAGTATGGTCTAATCACATCTTTTTCTTTTCTTTCACAAACTCAAGTTCACGAGACAAGGAAAAAAAATTCAGAATGAACAAATAAATTTGAGACATGTAACATCATATATTTTGAGGGTGAAAGCTGTGATGCTCGATCTAATTAATGAAGTCCCCACCAACTAATCATTCATATATTCAAAAACAAAGCATAGTGGTGAACAAGATTATGAAGTGAAGAAAATCTTGCACTCTATTATTATTGCATCTCGAAGAGTTGTGTTTTCTCATCGCATAGGACAAAATTATGATGGACACAATCCTAGAAATTGATGAAGAAACCTAGCATTTATCTTTGATAGGAAATCTTCCTAATTTTATCGTTTGTGTCATCATCCATGTTGTCTTAATCAACATGGTAAAAAAGATTAGCTACAACTTAGGTTTTAGTAAAAAATAAACAATGGTATTGCACGTGAGTTGGATGTATGCCGTCCACATCGTGTCACGCAGAAAGAGAAATAAAGATTATTTTACGAAGAAAAATGGGGTAATTTAGAATTATTTTAAATTTAATTTATTTAGTCGTAATCACCCTTTTTCTTTATCAATGATATGTATTTCTTTGACTTTAGTGAACGGGTTATTGAAAAAAATCAATAAGAGCAACAATATCTTTACGGGAGAACTAAAGTATTTTGAAGTACTACTTTCTCTCCCACCTTCAAGGTGAAGTAAAGCATATTTGACTCTTTCAAAATGGCTCATTCTTGTCATAATGTCTCTTCGAAAAAAAAATAATGAAGTTCATAATTGTACGATCAAATTTCTTTGATTGGTTGAGAGAAAAAAAATGGCCATATGAGATTGCTTTCTAATGTAAATTATTAGTTTGTTCAGTAAAAGTTCAAGTATTTGGGCTTATCAAAGGTTAATTCTTCTAGGATTTACATGGCTTTAAATGGCCCAACTTTTGAAATCTTTGGCCAAGTTCCCATTTCTTGGGCTATAAACATACGCATGTGTTTGGGTTAGGAGTGATTCGGCCTACAATATCTCTCAACTTAATTTGGGCTTAAGATGTTCAATTCTGAGCCCAACCCAAGTTAACAATATGATTGGACTTGGAACTGACTCCAACGGTTGGACCTAGATTGCTTAGCCAATATTGAACATAAAAGCCTATGGGTCGGCCCAAAGCCCATTTTAATTAGTTACGGAAGTCACAAATAGGAAAATATATATATATATATATATATATATATATATATATATATATATATATATATAGAACTATTTTGGATATCATTTTCTGAAAAATATGTCAATGATAGAAAACTTTAATACTGTATTTGGTTTTCAAAAAATGTAAAGGAAAGGAATAAAATAAAAAGAAAAAGTAAAAAAATAAATAAATAATTTAAAATTAATAAATTATTTTTATTTATTACTTTAAACTTATTTCACTTATTTTACATACAAATATAAAAACTAAATAATTTAAAAATACATAAGTTTCTGACTGATATTAATTGTATTTAATTTTCTTTGATATTTTTCATACAATAATCAAATACAAAAAATTCATTTTCCTTAATTTTTTTTTTTTTTTAGCACTTTCTGATAACCAAACATAGCGTAAGAATCTAAGATATCAAAGTAAAAAATTAATGACAACTCTAAAAAGGCTTTAATGTATGAGTAATCCAAAGACATGACCTACAATAAAAAAGCAAGGGGAGAAATGAAGGCAAGGCCATGGTGTCAAACTTTGGGCATCATGATTCATGACAACCTGCTTCATGCTTGCCAACCATGGGATTATGTACCCATTATCATGTGTCCCTCAAGACCAACGTACCAATTACACAAATCATTGACCAGGAGGCATGCTTCCACATAAGAGTCATTGCTTCGAAATGATCAACCTGAACCTGAACCCACATGTCTTGCGTAAAGGAGAAAAAGAGGAAAGAAAAAAGAAAAATAAAATAAAAAAGGGGGAGGTTTCTTGGTCTACTTCTTTTATTAGATTTTAAGATAATATAAAAACTATTTTCAAATCTACGTAAATAATCATAATATTGAATGATTGCGTCAATTTTAAATTAAAAAAATAAAAGAGATTAAATTTACAAATTTAAGATTTTTTTTCATCTTTTAATCAATTAATTCTTGATTATATCATATAAATATTATTTACTATAAAAATAAAAAGCACTAATCAATCTACTCTACATTTATGTAGACAGCATTCTCAAATTTTTTTTCATTGTCTCGTTAATTGTCGGGACTAATTATTGTTAAATAAGAGTTTTGTAAACCAACTTAATAACTTAAAATAATTTAATAACTTAATTTAAGCTATTAAATAAATTAAAAATATTTGATAAAATAACTTAATGATATGACGTAAAATAAAAAATAACTTTAAATAATAAGTAAAATCAATTAACTTATTATTAAGTTCACATCTTTATTTTATTATTTTATTTTTATTTATCTTAATTACCTCTATGATTTTTTGTTATTCCATCACTTCTATTGTTACTCAATCTACTTTATTCTAATTAATTATAATTTATAAAAATAAATATATTAATTCGATGATTTAAAATAAAAATTAAATAATAAATTTTAAGTTAATAACTTTAATTAATTTAAGTAATTAAGTAATTAAGTTGAGAGTAATATGCGGAGAAAATATTAATTAATTCCGTAAGAAACGTGTTGATTCAGGCGTCAGGATAGTGTATTGATTTTGCTTATGACGGCATGACCTCACCAGGCCACAAGGGAAGAAAAGGAAATATTTTGGAATGGGGAAAATGTAATGAATATACAGAAAAAATAATCATAGTTTTTGACATTTTGTCGTCGGCTGATCTCTCGGGATTGTGAAAAGGAAAAGATATTGGTCAAATATAATCCCATGAATTTTTTCAACATAAGGACAGTATATTAAGTTGATTGAAGGCCGAAATTTTTGATAAGATTTATGAAACAACTTCAGATATTCTTCATTTCTTTTCTTGTGTCCACACTTTAGTCTTCCTTCTTAATTTTATCAAAGGTGTGATAACGGTTTTCCACATGGGCTCACCCAATTTTAGGGATTTTGATAAAAATATTATATATATATATATATATATTTAACTCAAATAATTTTGAAATTATTATAAATCCAATGCATTTTTTATCACATCAATTAAGATTTGGATTTTTTAAAAGTATCATTGATTTAGAAATATTTTTTAACGATCATATTTTATGTACAAATTTTGAGAAAATTTATTAAAATTAATTATAATTTTTTTACAAAAAAAAAAAATATATATATATATATATATATATCCCTAATTCTTTTATCACAATTTGAAAAACAGACAATAAAAATATTTTATTAATTTAGAGATCAATCAACGATCATAAGTAACTTGTTCTCAAATGAACTTGTTAAAATGTGAAGATCCCGTGTGTAACATTTCTGTCATTTTTTGAACTTGTAGTAAAAAAAAATTAAAGCTTTTTTTCTTTGTGAAGCCTATTTTTCTATGTAGACTTGTTTTTGTCCATTTAAAAAAGTCTCCTTATTTAAGTAAACCACCTTTATTTATTTATAAGTAAAATTAGAGAATTAAATTTTGAAATTTTCCAAAATTAAGGATAGTATCTTAAATGAACATTGATATATTTGATTATAAATATGAGTAATTATTTTTTTCAAAATCCCCCTTAATTTTAGTCAACTTTTGTATATCTCATCACAAATCTAAGTAACAAATCTTTTATTAAAAGAAATAAAATAATTTCCCCCGATATCAATGGACTGAAAAAGTCCAAATGAACCTCACCTTTAAATAGCATCAATTTTTTTTAAAAAAAAAATTTATATACAAAATTGTAAAATTCACTTGAAATGGGCAAAAATACTTTTTGTTTTATTTATTTATTTATTTTTATAAAAATGCTTTAATATGGATGGGTAAAAAAAGCTAATGAAGAATATTTTTTTTTCTTTCCTTATTAAATAAAAAAAAATAAAAAGAGTAATTATTTTACTTTTTTTTAACTAAGGCCTATTTGAAATTTGTTTTTTAGAACAATTTTTTGTTCTCTAAAACAAAAAATATAAATAACACATTTAATAACTAAAAATGGTTTTTTTATTTTTTATTTTTTATTCTTAAAAATAAAAAACAGTTATATTGTTTGTACTTGTTTTTTGAGGATTACTTTAAAAAATAATTATATCAATATGAAGAATAATAAAAATAAAATATTAGATGTAAAAATTAATTTTAAAATTATTAAAAATAAATTAAAAATATTTTAGGGTTTCAAACAGACTTATATTTTATAAAATTCGTAAAACAGTTTTCAAAAACTATTTTTTACTATTATTTTAAAAAATAATTACAAACACACCATAAATTTCTCTTTTTTATTTTATTATTCATGTCACATGTGAACCTGTAAAAAAATATACCAATAATATTTATGTCGAATCAAGATTATGCTTACAACTTTTAAAAAAAAAATGAGAGTTATTTTATCAGTGATAATTATTTCAGCCTTAAGCAAAAATATTTCCTTACATATAGATTTCCACCAACCCCCCACCACGGCCACTTACCCCCAGTGGCATTACGTCTGCTTTCCATTATTCTATCCAGCTTCAAGGGCCTGAATCTTGCCCTCTACAAATAACTAATTGAAGGTCAACAAGATCATCTCATGATAGTTTATCAACCATACGATAAACACATAAAAGTCAATGATCACTAGATAGTATAAATTGGGATCATTGGTATAAGGTTATTGCACCACCAACATTCAACAAAACTAGAAGATCTTCAAGCTTCATTCGACAATGGCTCCTAGCTTTGATGATGGCGACTCACTATACAACTTTGTGGTCAGAGATGGCAATGGTGTTAAAGGCATGGTGGACCTTGGTCTGGAGAAGGTGCCAGAGCAATACATTCAGCCACAGCATGAGCGCATAGACAAGCTCAAAGCAAGTTCCTATGATCGACCGCCAATAGATTTATCAATGCTTGGCGGACCTCAGCATAGCCAAGTGATGGAGTTGATAGCTGAGGCAGCCGAGAGTGTGGGGTTCTTCCAAGTTGTGAACCATGGGGTGCCCAATGAAGTGCTGGAGTCGGTTAAGAGCGCGGCGCATGAGTTCTTTGGACAAGCTCCTGAGAAGAAGGCGGTGTATCGGAAGGGGGTGAGCCCGAGCCCGTACGTGAAGTATGGGACGAGCTTTGTGCCTGAGAAAGAGAAGGCATTGGAGTGGAAGGACTACGTTAGTATGGTGTATACGAGCGATGCCGATGCATTTGAATTTTGGCCTAATGAATGCAAGTAAGATGTTTTTAATCGACCTAATCCTATGAGTGATACATATTCTTTTGTGATAACTTGATAGATATGTACACTACTCACGCCTCATGATTAAGTTGATGGTTTGAACTATATAGGTATAAAACTTTGGATATGTGAGACTCTATTTCAAATTTTCACATAAAGTAAGTCATCTATATATATTATATGAGTTATTTCTTTGAAGTGTTAGAAACTTCTACCCATGCAATGTGGAATATTGTAGTAATCCTCTCATACATCTTCACCATGGCCCATGGAATTTATGGGTGGCTTAATTACTATGTTTCTGACTAAGAATTAATTTTGATATCATTTATGTCTCATATAGCTTAATTATTATATTTTCGATTAAGAATTAATTTTGATATCATTTACGTCCCATATAAATATTATTTACCTTGGATCCACTACCTTTGCAATTTGGAAAAATGGTTTTAAGCATGTTAAATGAGTCTTCTTTAGTAACTATTCCTAGACCCTTCAGGTGACTTACAACAAGAGTCTTATATAAATGCTCCATACTGTATAGAAATATTCATTGTAGTAATCCATGAAATATATAAACAAATCTAACTTGAGATTGGTAGATGATTAGATCTATATATTAGAAAAAATGAGGAACTTGCGAGATGGTACAGTGGCCCATTTACATGGGGCACTTTTGAGGCCTTGTTTATGATAAACTTCATGGCATGCAATATTATTCATATTTTCCGCAGGGAAGTAGCGCTAGAGTTCCTGAAGGCATCCATCTCAATGGTGAGAAGAATACTAGAAGTGTTAATGGAGAAGCTTGGAGTAACTCTAGATGAATCAAGAATCGATGGCCTCATTGGTTTAAAAATGGTGAACATGAACTTCTACCCCACCTGCCCTAACCCGGATCTCACTGTTGGCGTGGGACGCCACTCTGATATGGGCATGTTAACGGTGTTGCTACAAGATGGTATCGGCGGATTATACGTGAAAATGGAGGAAGACATCACAGGTGCTGGAAAGAAAGGAGAGTGGGTGGAGATACCACCCACACCAGGCGCATTGGTCATCAATGTTGGTGATACATTACAGGTTAGATTAATACTGATATACTTACAAAATTTAGTTATAGAAGTACATAAAATCATACTCAAATGGACATTTCTTTGATATGAATGTATGCAAATTTTCAGATATTAAGCAATGGGAAGTACAAAAGTGCAGAACATAGGGTGCGTACCACAAGCACTCAATCCAGAGTGTCGATCCCTATATTCACCATTCCGAGACCAAATGAGAAGATCGGGCCATTGCCTCAAGTGGTTGAGAGAGATGGGGTTGCTCATTATCGCGAGGTTGTGTTTGAGGAGTACATGAACAACTTTTTTGGGAAAGCTCATGAAGGGAAGAAGTCACTAGATTTTGCTCAGATCAACTCCTCTTGAAGCAAAGACTAATCACATATACATTATTATGGTTTTTCTTTTGCATGGTTGGTCATCCAAAATTGATTTGCCTTGACGTCAAACAAATGTGGCATAGGGCTAAATAAATTGTCCTCAAGCATGTCTTTCTTTAGTAAATTAAGAATCCTTTGCCTTAATAAAGATTACGTGTTTCACTCGGGTCTTAGTTAAGTTTTTGTGGTTCCAATTAAGGTGCCCTTTTGATCAACATCATTTGCAGACAAATTGATAAAAGGATCAAAGGCTAACTCTTGTTAATTCTATATGACATATAGTTGATGATGCCATTAATTTATAAACCAGTTCATAAAAGTAATTTGAAACTCTAGGAAATAAATCTTATTATATATGGTTCATTAAGCTTGAAAAATATTTAGGGAACAAGAATGTTTTAGACCAACCAATCCATCTACCTTAGCTATAAAGATTTCACGGACTTTGTGCATAGGAAAACATGACCATGGGGTTAGCACTCACCTCTTCCTTCTTGTTAATGATCACTATAACATATGTGCTTATAATTTTTCATCATCCATGGAATGACTAATTTCTAGTTTTTTTTTTTTTTTTTTTGTCATATTCATCTTTTTATGACTATTCATTATCAAATTGATTCTTCTCTAATTTTCTTTTCATCAATCAAGGCATTAAAATGTTGCGAAAGAGAAGATGCATGGACAAGCTTTGACCTGTTTGATTCAAAATTCATTAGGAATTACTTATTGCTTCTTCGATTTAAGAATTGATTTTATGTTTTATGTTTATGTTCACATTTAGAAGGCAAGCCAAAATTCTTGAGAGACATGTTCTATGAGCCTATGTTGGAGTACATAGCAAATTCTTCAACAAGGATCTTCTACTTTGATCATGGGTGCCACTAGGTAGCTTTAGGCGTCTATAATAGATAGTTGGGAGACTAAAAAATGATAATATAGCAACTCACATTGTATGAGAATGAGTGATATTGTAGATTACCGTCACCTTTTTTGGTGAATAAAGATTTCTCTCATTCTCTCCATTATTATTATTTTTTTTTCCCTTTTATTTTATTACTAGAGTAACAGTTTTGAGTATTTCAACAACCTATTTATGGCTTGTTGGAGACTGGGAAGACATGTTAACGGTTATCACCATTGGTCATCAGTCATCACTAGAGTTTAACCTTGGCTTGATGGCCCAAAAGCCCATATGTACTAACTTGGGCTTTAAAATGATTGCCTTTGATGATGTGGTCGTTTTCAACTTTGGGCTTATCTTTGAGCGTGTTTATGGGCTGATGTTGTGTTTGGCTGGGCTGCCCATGGATTGAAATATTGCATCGGCCCAAGCAGCATGTCAATGGGCCTAAATGGGCTGCCCCTCCTCTTGCATTTCTTCTTCTTCCAAGCTCTTGGACGTGATAGTGTTATCAGAACTCAATAGACGTTGCCTTTGTGCTTGTTCATTCTTTCATTTTTATGCCTAAGACCTGAAATTTTTTTACTCAAAATCAGAAATTGAAAAACAAAGATCTAAAATGAAAATGGCTTATTTATTAGCTTTGAGATTTGTATTGATACTTATACAAATCATTCCTACTTCTAAAATAGTTATAAAAAAAAAGAAGAAAAAAAAGCTTTTGACAAAAAAAAATAATTGTTATCATTGTAGAGAAGAAAGTAGAAAGGGAAGAAATTGAGGAAGAAGAAATAAAATACTAATAATGAAGTTGAATAATATTTCATTACCAGATCTCCCTCTTTTATAAAAAATGCAAATATATATATATATATATATATATACACATAAATATGAACAATCATCCACAAATTCTCACAATGTGATAAATTCACATATATAATACTCCACTTTGGATGATCATAAGACTATTGACTCATTAAAATCTTATTAAAAAATCAATGGAGAAAAGTCGAGTAAAGGAAAAAGAGTATAATATTATTCAAATAATTTAACCATTATGATTGTCTCATTAAAAACTTTACTAGTAAAACCTTATGGGACAAAATATGGACAAAGGAAAAAATGGTGCAATATATCTATATTAGTATTCTCCCCCTCGTATAGATATGATTATGTTTTCTTCAATAGTTTGACTAGTAGATCTCTTAATCTCTGTATTCCAATATTGTATCTTAATTTTTTTTAATGTAGTCAATGGTAACGCTTTTGTAAATAAATATAATAGATTATCACATGATTTGATCTCTTGAACATCAATTTTTGTGTTATCTTGGAGCTTGTGAGTGTAGAAGAATTTGGGGAAGATATACTTAGTTCTATCATATTTTATAAATCCACATTTAATTTGTGTAATATAAGCAACATTATTTTCATGTAACTTAATAGGATTATCTTTGACGGAGGGTGGTCCACGTGATTCTCGAATGTACAATTAACCTTAGTTATATACATTCATGACTTACTTCATGTGAATATCTTGAATGATTTGAAAAGGTAATTACTATTGTTTGTTTGATTGATCTCCATGATATTGTCATACTACCATAGGTAAAAATACATGCCCTATTTGAGATCAAGTTTTATAGGAGATTAAAAGATAGTTAGCATCTGCATATCCAAATAATTAAGATTCTGATAATTTCAAATAAAATAAACCTATGTCGATTGTTCCATGAAGATATTACAGTATATGGTTAACTTTATTCCAATATTTTCAAGTAGGTGTAGAACTATATCTTGTAAGTAAATTAACAAAGGACATTATATATAGTTGCATACAATTTGTAAGATATATTAGTACACCAATAGCACTAAGATAAGGCACTTCTAGACTAATTAATTCTTTGTTATCTTCTTTAGAATGAAAAACTCATTTTTCTCTCCAAGTGATTGAACTATCATTCAAAACTTAATAGATGTGATTTATCCATATAAAAGTGCTTTAAGAATTTCTCTACATATGTTAACTAATAGACTAACATTTCATTTGGAAAGTACTCTATCAGTAAGCTAAGATAGAACTTTGTTTTCCTAAGGTCTTTCATTTCAAATTCTTTCTTTAAATAATTTATTGTTTTTGTGAGCTCTTCAAAAGTCCTAACAAGATTTAAGTCATCAACATATATTGGAATAATTGCAAATCTACTTATGAATTCTTAATAAAAACACGTGTACATATTAAATTATTCACATACCCTTCTTTTAGTAAGTATTTGTTAAGGTGATTATACCATATACGTTTTGATTGTTTCAATCCATATAAGGATCATTGTACCTTGACAAAATACATACTATAAGGATTGGTAATATTTGCTTCAAGTAATTTAATTCTTCAAGGATTTTCATGTATATATTATTATCCATGGATCCATATAAACATGTCGTAAACTAAGACTAACAAACTAATTGAAAATTAAAATGTGATTGCATCATGATGGGAGAGTGTGTTTCCTTGTAATAAATACCAAGTCAAAGAAAGAGAGAAATAAAGTCAAAGCTTCCTCCTTTCCATTGCCCATACTTTGAAGTGTCAAGATCGTGGTTCGAGTCATCGGGAGAAAGATCTTGGGTGTACAAGACTTCCAAAATTTTCAAGCATGTTCTTCATCGGATGGATTTTAATTTAGAAACATCCATATCACATGTATGAGTTTCAAATCTCTAGATCTTTATTTTAAAATAGTTTTAAAGTCATTTTTTTCTATTGCTTTAGATCAAGAGATTCCTAGAGATAAATGCATGCTCTCTACAGGATCCATGGCATGGGAACAAAGTAATTCAAGGTTCCCGACAATATTTACCTTAACATTGGGTATAACCTTTTTTTTTTTTAACTTGTCAGTTTTGGATTTATGTATTTCATGGACTTATATTTCCATAATATTTGGAAGTTTCTTCTACTAAATGATCGTTTATTATTATATATACTTACTTGTTATTTGCCTATTATAAATGATTCATGTTTGGATTTATGCATTATCTGATATCTTGTATTGTTTTCCAAATATCTTCACTTTAGTTTCTTTACATTATGTACTTTCTATAGTTTATAGAATATTTTGATAATAGCCATCAGTTGGACTAAAAGCTAGTTAAGCCCACTAGCGGATCACCCAATTAAACCAATCGAGCATGTTTGTATTTTAACAATTACCTATTATGTTTGTACCTCCAATGGCTAGCATACTGGTGAACCGGCTAAGGTTAACAGGTTGAGGTAAATTATACCTAATAGCTACTCTGACTTTCTATCTCATATGTGAGATCTCATTTAAGCTTTGATTGTTAGGAAAGCTTTGTGATTTTACTACTCATCAATCCAAAGGCTTTCAACATCTTGTTTAAGTGCATTACCTTTAATCTTGCTTTTCATTTATGTCATCTTCAACTTAAACTTGTGCTAGGATTTTGTGATATTAACTTTATTAAATTATTACATTTTGAGTCTATTCAAGAATGAGAAATGTATTGAGGAAAAGTGTGAGAAGGTGTCTTGGAATCAAGAATCCAAGTTTAAAGAATTAAGGTTTGGTCGAAGTCTTAAAAGTTAGTTTAACCCTTAACTTAGAGCTTCAGAAGGGTAGACATAGGACAATATAGGGCAAAACCACTATAAATCTTATATTTACGAATTTCTTGCCTTCCATTTATTCACTTTACTATAATTTAGTTAGTCATTGTTGGTAATTATAGTTATTTGCATCCATTTCACTAATGATGATAAACAAGAAGGCAAATTAGAATGAAACTCATGTTTAATAAATAGTGAAATTGGATTCTTATTGTTCATTGTTTAGTGGTCGATCGTATGAATTTTTCTTTTTAATTTATTCATTTGCAATTTTAATTAATTTAATGCAATTGAAGGCTCTTTGAGCTGTTCAAGTGAAAGTGATCAAACTACAAGTGGTTTAGCAAATGCTTCAGATGATGCTCCAAGATCGAGCCAGAGGCAGGATATTCTTGAAGAAGCCAAAGTTGTTTCTTATAAGGAAGGAGGATAGGAATTCACCAACCCTTCTTATGTCTTATTAATTATTATATGTTGCTATCTTCTAACATACATAAAAAATTGTGTGCTGGGCAACTAAACAACACTTTCATTTGTTGAAGATCTCTTAAAAATAAGCTACCAAATCCACAAGGCAAGAACAATGATTCTGGAACTTCTAGTGTCCCAGTGGCAATGGCATGCGGTAGGGGAAAATACTAAACCGCAACCAAAGCAGTTGACCAACTAATATACCCATTATCCACGTAAATTGGTAGTGGTTAGTGGCAAAGAAAAAATTCAACCTCTCCTCACTAGCGGTCAACCGGCTAATATGCTCATTGTCCACATAAAGTGGTAGTGGCTAGCAGTAGAGAAAATATTCGACCGCTTTTCACATACGGTCGATTGGTCCCTGTTTGAATTTTGAAGTTTTAAAAATTCATACCCTAATGAGAATCTCCATTTGTTCGAAGTTAAAAAAAAAAAAAAAAAATTCACATTCATATGACTTTCATATTGTATAAATAGGTTTGTTAAACTTAGTTGCTTAAAAGCTGAGAAAATTTTTTCACATTCTTCGTATCTTCCAAAATCTTTACTTTTTTAAATTTTTAAAAGAAATTTAGATTTCATATGGGTTGAATATTGTTTAAATAGATTAATTACAGTTAGGAGATGTGAAATTGATGCCCAAAAAAATCAAAATCCAAAAATAATTAAAAATTAGTAATACTCACTTTCTTTTTATCTTTCCAAATCTCCACTTCTTTGAATTTTATTTTATTTTATAAAATTTTGGACTCTATATTGCTTAAATAAATTAATTACCCTTAGGAGGTGTGACTGAACTTCTCTATTGTACCAAAATACTTAATATTTTAACGTAACAACTCTGATAAAAAAAAAATTAGAGAAAAAGTTACTACGACTTTTGTAGTACTTCAGGTAACAAAATATTAAATATTTTACAACTTCTATAAAATAATTCCTGAAATTATATAATTGGTTATTGTAAAGATCATATATTTTTGTGTTGGCATGGGATTATTTCCTTGGCACTTGACTGGTTGGTAACCTGGTGGATGTGTTTTTTGTAGTTTTTTTATTCACCTAAACCCCACCACGGCCACCAAACCCCAGTGGCATTATGTCTACTTTCCCTTACTCCATCCAGCTTCAAGGCCCTGAGTCTTGCTTCGACAATCACACAAAAGTCAAGGATCACTAGACAGTAACAATTGGGATCATTGGTCTAAGGTTATTGAATCATCAACATTCAACAAAACTAGAAGATTTTCAAGCTTCATTCGACAATGGCACCTAACTTTGATGATGGCGATTCACTGTACAACTTTGTTGTCAGAGATGGCAATGGAGTCAAAGGCATGGTGGATCTTGGCCTGGAGAAGGTGCCCGAGCAATACATCCAGCCACATCATGAGCGCATAGACAAGCTCAAAGCAAGTTCCTATGATCGACCACCAATAGATTTATCAATGCTTGATGGACCCCAGCATAGCCAAGTGGTGGGATTGATAGCTGAGGCAGCCGAGAGGGTTGGTTTCTTCCAAGTTGTGAACCATAGGGTGCCCATTGAAGTTCTGGAGTCGGTTAAGAGCGCGGCGCATGAGTTCTTTGGACAAGCACCTGAGAAGAAGGCAGTGTATCGGAAGGGGGTGAGCCCTAGCCCATATGTGAAGTACGGGACGAGCTTTGTGCCTGAGAAAGAGAAAGCATTGGAGTGGAAGGACTATGTTAGTATGGTGTATACCAGCGATGGCGAAGCACTTGAATCTTGGCCTAATGAATGCAAGTAAGAATTTTCAACCCTAATCCTATTATATTATATGTTATTTTGTGATAACTTTGATAGATGTGTATACTACTCATGCGTCATGATTAAGTCATGGTTTGAACGAAATAGACATAAAACTAGGAATGGCAATGGTCCCCCCATCCCTGGCCCGTTATTTAAAATAATTCTCATTTCTATCCCATTTAAAAAATTAAATGGGGTGGGGTGGGGCAGGTATGATAAATTCTCAAACACGCCCCGCCCGTTTTACTTTTTTTTTTAAATTTTATTATTATTTTTTAAAAAATACTTTTAAATTTTTAATTACATTAAAATAAATATATTTTATAAATAATTAAATTATGATTTTTTTATAACTTATTTTATTAAAATATTTTATTATTATTTATATATTAAAAATAGTAAAATAAAATTTAAATTTAATTAATTTTAAATTTTAAATTTAATTTAATTTTATATATAATCGGGTGGGTCCAAACCCATCCCAAACTCGTTTATAAAAATTGAACCCCGTCCATTAGGGGCAGGAAGGGTACCCGAAAAAACCTGCCCCATTGTCATCCCTACATAAAACTTTGAATATGTGAGTCTTTCAAATTTTCATATAAAGTAAAAGTCATCTATATATATTATAGAAATATTTAATTAAAAGGGGTAAAATAATCTTCAAATTATGAATCTAACCCTTCTCATGTTTTTTTCTTGAAAAGTAACTTTTTTTTTATAAAAAAATAAATATCTTTTACCATTTCAAGTATTCACATGTAGGTTTCAAACTAAAAGGTTATTTTTACAAGAAAATAATGAAAACAATTTTATCAAAATGAGATAAAAAAAGAAAAATTGACAGAGGGTTAAATTTTAAAAATTGGGTTTTTACTTACCCTTTTAATCAAATAGCCCTATATTTAACAGGTTATTTCTTTGAAGTGTTAGAAACTTCTAACCATGCAATGTGGAATATTGTAGTAATCTTTTCATGCATCTTCATCATGACCCATGAATTTATGTGTGGCTTAATTACTATATTTTCGACTAAGAATTAATTTTGATATTATTTAAGTTCCATATAGCTTAATTATTATATTTTTGGCTAAGAATTAATTTTGATATAATTTATATCCCATATAAATATTATCTACTTTAAACCTACTAACCTTCGCAATTTGAAAAAATGGGTCTAAGCATGTTAAAGAGTCTTCTTTAGTAACTATTCCTAGACCCTTCAAGCGACATACAACAACAAGATTCTTATATAAATGGTTCATATTATATAGAACTATTCATTGTAGTAATTTATGAAATGTACAAACAAATCTAACACCAGATTGTTAGCTGATTAGATCTATATATCTATATACTAAAAAAGTATGAGAAACTTGCGAGATGGTAGAGTGGTCCACTTACATGGAGCACTTTTTAGACCTTGTTTATGATAAACTTCATGGCATGCAAAATTATTCATATTTTCCGCAGGGAAGTAGCACTAGAGTACCTGAAGGCATCCATCTCAATGGTGAGAAGAATACTAGAAGTGTTAATGGAGAAGCTTGGAGTAACTCTAGATAAATCAAGAATCGATGGCCTCATTGGTTTAAAAATGGTGAACATGAACTTTTACCCTACCTGCCCCAACCCGGATCTTACCGTTGGCGTGGGACGCCACTCTGATATGGGCACGTTAACTGTGTTGCTACAAGATGGTATCGGCGGCTTATATGTGAAAATGGAGGAAGACATCACAGGTGCTGGAAAGAAAGGAGAGTGGGTGGAGATACCACCCATACCAGGCACATTGGTCATCAATGTTGGTGACACATTACAGGTTAGATTAATACTGATATACTTACAAAATTTAGTTACAGAAGTACATAAAATCATACTCAAATGGACATTTCTTTTATATGAATGTATGCAAATTTTCAGATATTAAGCAATGGGAAGTACAAAAGCGCAGAACATAGAGTGCGTACCACAAGCACTCAATCTAGAGTGTCGATCCCTATATTCACCATTCCGAGACCAAATGAGAAGATCGGGCCATTGCCTCAAGTGGTTGAGAGAGATGGGGTTGCTCATTATCGCGAGGTTGTGTTTGAGGAGTACATGAACAACTTTTTTGGGAAAGCTCATGAAGGGAAGGAGTCACTAGATTTTGCTCATATCAACTCCTCTTGAAGCAAAGACTAATCGCATATACATTATTATGGTTTTTCTTTTGCATGGTTGGTCATCTAAAAGTGATTTGCCTTGACGTCAAACAAATGTGCAATAGGGCTAAATAAATTGTCCTCAAGCATGTCTTTCTTTAGTAAATTAAGAATCCTTTGCCTTAATAAAGTTTATGTGTTTGACTTGGATCTTAGTTAAGTTCTTGTGGTTCCAATTAAGGTAATATCTTTGGAAAAAAGATTGATGTTTTCTCCCTTTTGATTAACATCATTTGCAAACAAATTGATAAAGGGATCAAAATCCATTATATATGGTTGTGTCTTCAATTTTTATGTTCACATTTAGAGGCCAAAAAATGAATATTGTTCAAAGTTTGATCCCTTATGTAGAGAAATTTCATTAGAAAGACCAAATTGTAAGTGTGTTCTCACTTATAATAATTGCAAGACCAATATTGACCTAGACAACTATAACTCAATAGTCATCAAATTCAACAATGAGTCAATAAAATTAACCCATGCCCTCCTCATGGATTATGGGGTAGTTCATCAATTAATTTTCTCCAATCTTGAGTAAACTGATGGATTTGGAAGAAAATTAATTAGTAGTATGTATTTCAAATTCATTCATTCAAGGATTTAAATCAATTGAACTTATCATTGAGAGCAAGCCTCCAAAGTGGTCAAACGATGGAGGAGTTTACCCAGCTCAACATATTATTTTCCTAAAAACTTGTTCAAGAAAACATCCGTTGTTTGGTACAGAGGTCTCTTAGCCCTATAAATTCAGTCTCAAAAAATAAATTCATCATTGGAGATCAAGAATGATTACAAAGATTTAGATTCTAATATTTATAGTTCTTCTAACTATAAACTCATCGTTGAAGACAATATTCAAAAAATCATTTATACAAATATCTTTCCTAAAGTCCATTTTCTTTTCCAAACTAAATCTTCTATCTTGTGGATATGTACAAAAGAGAATACGTCCAAGAGAAGCAAGTTAGAAGAGAATGTGAAAAACCTCTCTTAGAAATGTTCAGCTAAAAGATTTCAAGAATTTTTTTGTGCAATTATATCTTTCAAGAATCTTTATATATTTGTCTCCTTGTATTTATTCAATAAAAATAATCAAAAATAAAAAATCAAAAGGTGATATGACAGGAAAGTTTACTTTTGAAAAGTAACTCCCACTAATCATTTGTTCTAGTGAAAGAGAAAATGTGCCAAATGCAATTTTTTTTTTAAGCCTGCTTGAAGGTTCTTTAACAGCAAAGAATTTTTCGACCTTCGGCAACAAGAAAACAAGTTGTCTACTCCAATAATTTGTGGATTCCAACAAGTTTCAAGTCCTTCAAATTTCTCTATAAATAGAGTCATCAAGTCATCAAGTTCATCATAAGGTAGAGACAATTAGAGTTAGCAATAGTGTTCCAAAAAATTCTTTTAGCTTTTTTGTAATTCATCTCCATTCAAATTGTTTCCTTTGTAATCAAAACCTTCTATTGTCAAGAAGCTTGTAATCAAAATTCAACTTCTCTGTAATCAAGGTATAATTTTCAATACAAAGTTTATTTTAGATTCAATTTCTATGTTTATTTTTTATGTTTTAAATTATATTTGCATAATTTATCTTTTGATTTATGAATTGTTTTATGTCCTTGGTTAAAATGCTACCAGAGTCAAGTTCTGCTTAAGAATTGAGTGATATTATGACTTGGAACAATTTGTAATCATTGATTTAGTTATGAGTTAGTTCAAATTGAATTTTCTGTAAATGGCTTGGTCAACCTAGATAATGGTGTTTGAAGGGCAGAAGGAGAGTAAGTCCTATGTTGATCCGCCTGTGGTGGTCCTTGTTCAAAAAATTATTTGAATTAATCAAGGATAAGATAGTGATTATTTTCTATGACAATGAGTAATATTATAAGGAGATTAAGTAGATCTAGTTCTTCCAGATCTCTAGTTTTGCTTCTCATGTAGCTTGTGTCTTTACTTTATCATCTATCTAAGGTTTTGTGGAAGATTTAAAATTTTTTGTCGATGAAAAGAAAATCTTGCTTTTTGATATTCTTGGCCTTCTTTTGAAAGTTGTGGAAATTCATTTTGAAAATATTGAATAGTCTTTGAAAATATAACTTTTGATCGACTCTTTACAAATTTTTCTTTGTTTCCCGTAATTTAAAATTTTCAAGATTTGTATCCATTATGGTGCAATGTCTATTAGAACTTGAAGTGTTAGAAAATCTGTCTAAATTATCATTAATCTGTTTAAAGTAAAAAAGATAACGCATTTAAAGTTTCCAACTTTTGAATATCACTTAATGTATTCTCGAGATTGTCTAAAATGCATTTTTGTGATTTGTCTAAATTTTCTACATCTTTATGAATCTTGAATGACATATTACTTTTAGGAAATACAGGAAAAGTAAATTTCTCAAAATTAATCTATTCTTGCTCCATCTATAAGAAAAATTTAAATGTTAGTATAGTATTTGACTCATGAATAAGATATCTAAGCAATTCATTTTTAACATACCAGAATTGAAAATATATTGAATTTATGAGGTAAATGATTGTTTGTTTTTTGAACAAAAATGTTTATGGGAGTTTTTGAATATTTTGAAATCAAATTTATTGATTTATTAGAGCATGCACAAATACCATTACATTCCTTTTGATCATCTGATTCATCTTGATATGATTCTTCACTTGATGTTTCTTGAGTTATTAATATTTGATTTTATTCTTCTATTTCAAAGTATTCAGTTGAATCTTCTTCTTTATTAATCATTAATCCTATCGTTAAATTTTTTAGTTTATCACTTATTTCTAAAGAATTACTTTTGTTTTCTAGTTGACAATATTTTAAATAATGACCTATTTTTCCACATTAGTAACATGTTGGTGTCTTCTTTTTTTAAAGTTGTTTTGTTGGAGGATTTTGATTTATTAGTATTTTTTGCAAATTTCTTTTGAAATTTTGACTCAGTTGATGACTTCTTATCTTTAATATTATTTTGTTTATTTTTTCTTTTTAAAGGGCCTATTATAGTGTTGTGCCCATAATATGAACAAAATTTTCCTAATTCTCTCTACTACCATGTTTTTTTTTTCATTTGACTCTTTAATTGATAAAGGTAATTAATTCACCATATGTTAACAACTCATAAGGAATTCTTCTATTATAAACATTTCCAATTCTTTATCTTAACTTTTTCAGCAAATAAAATGGGTAAACCTTGTATAAATTTTTCTTTCCAATAATGATTTCCACAATCAAATCCGGTCAGGATTTTGAATAAAAACATATCTTTATACCACAAATCTTGAAGTTTTGGACATTTAAGATTATTATGAATTTTAGAAGTTCTTTCTTGAAAGATAAACTCGATCTCCTATAAAATGTTTTGTTATTACAAATATTAAAGTATTGACAACATTTTCTTCATAGGTTTGGGTTCCTTCGTCTTTAATTATTATCTTTTTTGTATTTAATATATATTATCTATCAGTTGGACTCAAATAATGATCCCACCATCCTTTAGGTAAACCAATGAACCTTATTACCAATGCACCAACAATATGAAAATTAGAATTATTAGTCTTGATTCTATAGGCATTAGCAGTCATCATCATTTCATGAAATAAATTAATAATTTGATGTTCACTCAGTCCATCTATATTCCATTCATAAAAGTTACTACCATCATAGTTTGCAGCTAATTGATAATTTCATTCTTCTAATTATACATCAGGAAAAGAAGACTTTGAATAATAATTTTTTCTACTTACAAAATTATTAGATATTGCATTAACCATGCAAAGGAGTGTAATTATTGAATCTAGAGACATTTTGAATTGTTCTTCTATTTTATTAATTTCTTATTTATCTTTTTATTATGGTTTGAATTTGATTCATATTTTGATTAATACCATTAATGTTTTAGTTTATCTAATCAAAGTTGTATTTCTTCTAACAATATTGTTTTTATTAAAGAGTTGTATTTTTTATTTAGCAGCATTTATGGGAATAATGAAATGTTGGTCTTAAGACTTTGTAGAAGATGATGATGATGAAGAAGTTGAGGAAAAAGTAATTTTCTTATAAATAATATTAACTTGAGAAGGACATATATTAGAATGAGTAGGAGACATAAGTTGGAAATTCTTGTTGTTGATAGACATGAATAGGAATATTTGAAGCAAAATTGACACTATTTAAATTTGTACTTAAAGTAGAAGATCTGGTAGAGAGAAATTCTTGAGTAAATGAATATCTTAAAGTTGGACTAAATTCTACTTGAACAATATCATTCATATGTTATATAATTAACAAAAAAAAAATGTTTAAAGTTGTAAGACATGGTGTGAATAGTAGAAAAGTGATGTAAATAGTAGAAAAGTGATGTGAATAGTTGCTTATTAGAAGACAAAAAATCCAATCTTTTTAAGAATTGTTCAAGATTCTTGATAAACTTCAAGATGTAAGAGTTGCAACAAGAAACAACAAGTTGTCTACTCAAATAACGTTATGGATTCAAACAAGTTTCAATTCCATGGATTTCATCAAGTTTCAAGTCTATCAAATATCTCCACCACTAGAATCATCAAATTCATTACAAAACGGAGGTGAATAAGAGACGATAAGAGCTAGCAAGAGTGTTCTCAAAAAATATTCTTTGCTTTTTTATAATCCCTCTCCTTTCAAAATCTTTCATGTATAATCAAAACCTTTTCTTGTCAACAAGCTTGTAATCAAGATTCAATATCTCTATAATCAAGGTATAATTTTGAATACAAAGTTTATTTCAAATCCAATTTATGTGTCTATGTTTATTTTTATGCTTTAAATTATATTTGCAGAATTTATCTTTTGATTTGTGAACTATTTTATGTCTTGGGTTGAAATGGTATTAAAGCCAATTTTGGTTAAGAATTGAGTGATATTATGACTTAGAATAGTTTGTAATAATTGATTTAGTCCTAAGTTAGTTCAAACTAAAGTTTTTGTGAACGGCTTAGTCAGCTTAGATAGTAGTGTTTGAAGGGCAGAACAAGCGTAAGTCCTGTGTTGATCCTCTTGTGGTAGTCTTTGTTCAAAAAATTATTTGAATTAATTAAGGATAAGATTGTGATTATTTTCTATGATAATAAGTAATATTATAAGGAAATTAAGTAGATCTAGTTCTTCTAAATCTCTTAGGTATAATGATAGTTCTGTATCCTTATCTGATAATTCTGTACATACATCACTTACTCAAAATGTTATTAATAGTAAAGAAATAAACATAGAACAAATAAAGAGTCAATTACATAATTGGTAAATTCCTGAAAATTAATACAATATATCAACAAGGAAAATTTGAATTGAGTCAAAATTATTCAATTAAAACTAAGAACAAACAATTTCTCTTAATTAAAATTTAGAAAGTCTTCAATTATTGAGTCAAAATACTATTAATCAACATAAGAAGAAATTTAATTATATTAATAATATTTTATTTGAAATGAATAACGAATAAAGTTCAATGTGTTTAACATATAAGTGAGCCAACTTTTTTTATTACATACACATTTATTATTACAAACATAATATTCTAAAATATTTTGATTTAATCTCTAATTAATCAAATAATTTTTTGAATTTCAAATTATTCTGAAAAATTAAAAATTCATTAAAGAATTTAAATTATTAATTATGTCTTAATTTATAATCTATTTACTTAGTGAGAAAATTAAATATGTATATATATATATATGTATGTATAAGAAAAATAGTAAAGTCATGACTTATAATATATCGATTTTAATCTATTATTTTTTCAATAATGAGATATATTTTTTGAGTTTCAAATTATTTTTTTAAAATTATTAAATTCATTAATAAGTTCAATACAAAATGTCACTTAATTTAAAGTTTATTTTTCTAGTGAAAAAATTATAAAAATATAATTATGTGCACAAAGAAATAATAACATTATTATAAACCAATTTCTATCCATAATTTTTTGTATTAATAAGATTATTATTTGAGTTTCAAATTATTTATGAAGACTTGTTAATGAATTCAAAGCATGAAGTGTTATTTAATTTGGATTTCATTTGATTAAATAAAAAAATAAAAAAATAATGATTCCATATCAATGAGAAATCATAGAATCATTTTAAACCAATTTTTGTCCATAAATTTCTATTATTAATTGGATCTTCATTTGAGTTTTAATTTATTTTAAAAAATTACTAGACTCATTAATGAATCGAACATAATAAGTCTTGTTTAATTTGAAGTTCATTTGTATAGTGAAAAAAATTGAAAAATTATAATTCTATGTAAAAGAGGAATATTAGAGTCATTCTAGACCAATTTTTGTTCATAAATTTATGGTATTGATTGGATCTTTATTTGAGCTTTAAGTTATTTTTTAAAATTAGTATACATGTTATGAATCTAACACATTAAGTCTTAATTAATTTGGAATTTATTTTCCTAATGAAAACATTAGTAAAAATATAATATACGTGTAATTTGATTTGAATTTATTTGGTTAATAATTTTTTTTTAGAAAAGTTAAAAAAATAATAATTAGAAAAGTAAGTGTAATTTAAAGGAAAGTCATATTTAAAAAGTTTTGGTAAATGTATTAGATTGTGAAGAAAAAATAATGATATCATATTTAATTTTAAAGAAAAATAATGATATTATGTTCAATTTTATTTGGTTTTTATGGGTTTTTAAAAATTTTCTATGTTTTCTTTTGTTTTAAAAAATTGGTAAAAATAATTTTTACTTATTCTCTAAAAACCATTCCTTATTTCACTTTGTTTTTAAAAACCGGAAATAGAGAACAATGACCAAATAGTTATGAATTTTTAAAGATTGTTTTCTATTTTTAAAAACAAAAAAATTGTTTTTTAAATCACATAATCAAACATGCTCTATTTTTCTTTATCATTAATTTTTTTTTGTTCAATACTTTCTAAAACCAAATATAACCATGATTTCAAGCATAAGGGTACATCACTCGTATTCAATTATAGACAATTTTTTATTTTTTATTTTTTATTTCTAGTTATGATACTAGTGTTTGTTTGATATCATTATCAGTTAATTTCATCCACATCCCTATATAAATATATTAAGTCACCATTGATTTCAAATTTAATCAATTACACCTGTAGATGTATTTTGTATACATAATTTATATTTTAGATAATTATTAAATAAAATTATTTAAAATCTTTTTACTTAATGTTTTTTTAAAAAATAAATTTTATAAATGAAATAAATTTATTGGGTGTTAGATGAGGAAATTTAAAACCATTTCACTTATTTTAACATTGGGACATAATGACGAAATGATTTTAAAATGCATAAGTTTTTAATTAATTTTAATTATATTTGTTTTTTTTTTTTTTTCTTGTCAAAAAATAATTTTCTTTAACATTTATTTTTTTGCTAGGTACTTTCTAGAACCAAACATAACCATGATTTAATCATTAAGAGTTAATTTCGTCCACACTCCTATGTACATATACTAAGTTACTAGTGGTTTCAAGTTTTGTCGATTAACATACCTATAGATGTATTTTGTATATATAGTTTATTTTTTAGAGAATAAAATTTATTTTTAGAGAATTGTTAAATATACTTATCTAAAATATTTTTACTTAAAATCTTTCTAAAAAATAAATTTTATTAGTGAAATAAATTTATCGGTTTTAAATGACTAAGTTTAAAACCAATAGTGATTATATGTATTTATACTAAACCTTACTATGCTTAAATGAAATTAATTTGTATTATTAATTAATTTATACTATGTTCCTAAAAAATTTGAAGGAAAATATAAGAAAAAAATTATGGAGAAAGATAAAAGAAAAAAACAAGTGAAAGAATATATATATATATATATATATATATATATATATATATATATATATATATATTTTAAAATGAATAAATTATTTTTATATGCATTTTAAACCCATTTAACTTATTTTAGGATATATTTGATTTCCAAAAAATTTGAAAGAAAATATGAAAGAAAGAAAATACAGAGAAAAATTAAAGAGAAAGAAAAAGTGAAAAAAAAAAATCAAATTTAAGGTTAATAAATTATTTTTATATATTATTTCAATTTTTTTCCACTTATTTAACTCTTCTATATAAATATTAAATAATCTAAAAACATATAAATTTCTTAATAATTTTAATTATATTTTATTTTCTTTAATATTTTTCATAAGAAAATTAAACATGAGAAAATAATTTTTTTTAGTAACCTTTTTTTTTAGTACTTTCCGAGAACCAAACATAGTCTTAACCTATGAATGAAAAAATTAAATAATTAAAAAATGTGTGAGAAAATATTTTTTTTAACATTTATTTATTTTTCCTTATTACTTTCTGCCTTGTGGAACCAAAGAGCATGTCAATGTAAATGTAAATATTTTAACAGAGATGAAGTCCTCCGGGTAGTATTTCCTAATATCTCTTTGTGTTTAATTTACCCTTTTCCGTAACCCAATTTTCTTTCGAAGGAAAGGAAAAATTGACTTCGAAGAGGGGGAATCCAAAACAGATTCTCCATGTACAGAGTCTACAGACTATCAACCACTGAAAAAGAAGAAAAACTAAAGAAGGAAACAAAAAGAAAAAAAAAGGAAAAAAAAAAGCAAAAAACCTGCCTGGTTGTAATTGGTACTGTTCCCTGTACAGTTGGCTTCACCAGACACCACTGTGGATTCTTTGCGCATTCTTTTCCATCTCTCTAGGGTTTCAGTCTGTCTCTGCAATTCCTTCAATACAGTGTGGTTCTTGGAGCAGTAGTCATGAATACCGACAAGGAAGACTTTCTCAGGGAGTTCGGGAACGATTACGGATACCCCAGTGCTCCCTTCAACATCGACCAAATCAGAGCCTCTCAATTCAAGCGGTTGGATGGTTAGATTTTTTTCATTTCTTTTCTTATTTCTCTTTGTCTGGGTGTGGAGAAGGTGAAACCAAAAGCAAAAGCGAAAGCCTGATATCTGTAATCTCGTGTTTTTGGGTTTGGTTTTAGTTTTCCTTATTTACTCATTTTCTTCTGGAGTGGGTTGTGATTCTGAATTCTGAATTTTGAACTTTGATATGTTGAGAAGGTTTTTTTTTTTTTTTGGTTTTTTCTTGAAGTTTGTTCTGAATTTTTGGTAGGAGACAATCAGGTTTCTTCACATTTAAGAATTCTCGCTAATGCACTCTGGGTCACCGAGAGAAAGGAAAATAAAAACTAACAATTTTAATGTCAGGTTTTTGGTTTTGGTTCGCTTTATTTATTTATTTATTTTTCATGGATTTGTGATTCAGAATTTTTCCAAACAGAGGATTGATGAATTTTTCGGTTTAGTATGATTAGAATTCATTTATCTTAGATGAAGATTCCGTCACTTGGCTGAGCTCTAGCAAATGCTCTCTGTTTGGTTACTGAGAAAAGGAAAGAAAATTGGCATTTTTAGTCTCTTGCTTTACTTTTGATTTGCCTTATTTATTTGGAAATAATTGGTTAAAAGGGTGAAATAATTCACAAATTATGAATATAAGCCTTCTCATATTTTTTTCTTAGAAAGTAATCCATTTTTGACATAAATGCCTTTTGCCATTTCAAGTATTTACATGTAGTTTTAAAAGAATAAGTTATTTTTTTTAAAAAAATAATGAAGGCATTTTTGTCCGAATGAGAGCAAAAAAAGGTGGGAGGTTAAATTTCAAAAATTGGGTTTTTAAAAGACCATTTTGGTTAAACCCCCAAGAATTTTCTGGCTAATACCTTTTGTTTGCTTGCTCACAACCCTCTGTTTGGTTGCCTAGACATTGTTATTCAAGAAAAATTAATATTTTTAATCCCAGTGCTTGTGATTTGTTTTATTTACTTTTTCCCCTCTTGTGGAGAGTTTTCTATTCAAAATTTTGAATTTTGAATTTAGTTTTTCTGAGCAGCCAAACTGAGCATTTAATGAAGTATTTTATTTTTACTATATCCTTTTGCTTGAAATTTTAGATCTTAGATGCCCACAATTTTCTTCCTACTGACCTTTGGTTGGTTGCCTATGAAATTGAGAAAAATGATAAGGATTCTATTTCTTTCATTTTCTCATTATTTTCCATCTTATGCTCTCTTTTGGTGGCCCAGAAAAGAAAAGAGAAAAAAATGAGCTTTTTTGTCATTTCATGTTTTGGGTTTTCTTTTTATTGTTTATTTCTTGGTTACCTGCTATGTGTGGAGTTTTGTAATTTTAAAATTTTCAATTTTAATATTTTTTTTTTCTGAGTATCCAAACAGAGATTAGGAGTATTAGTGAAGTTTTTCTTTTTCAGTTCATTTATTTCTTCAAAACTGTTGTTCTTAGATGGTGACGTTTCTTTAAATGCTTTGGGTTTATTCTTTCTTTTTTCTTAGTTACCAGGTTAGTGGAAAGTTCTGAGATCCAAAACTTTGATATTTTCTTTTCTCAGAAGCCAAACATTAATGAAGTTTAACTTGTTATTTCTTTTTTTTTTTAAAAAAAGAAACCTTCTCAACATATCAAAGTTCAAATTCAGAATTCAGAATCACAACCCACTCCAGAAAAAACAAGTTGTCTACATTTTTACCAACTTCTTATAATTTTCTATTCCATACCATCTGTTTGATTGTGAGAAAAGAAAAGAACATTAACCTTTTGAATTTTGTGGTTTGGGTTTGTTTTTATTGGTTTTTTGGATACTCAATTACTGAAAGTTTTATGGTTAAAAAATTTAACATTGTTTTCTCTGTTTCTGAGCAGCAACTGAAGTATTATTACAGTCTCCTTTTTTTCAGTTGTTTAGGTGTGTAAGGTGCTTGTCCATAAATATCTTACTGATTCTCCCTACGATCCTCTGTTTGTTTGCTTATTTGAGAAACAGATATGGACTCTATTTTTGTTTAGTTTCTCATAATTTTCCACCTCATATGTTGTGTTTGGTTGCCAAAGGGGAAAAAAGGAAAAGTAACAATGTTAATCTCATACTTTGGGTTTGTGTTATTTTTTTTTCTTGGCTATCAGTGGAAAGTTTTGTGATTCAGAAATTTGATTTGTTTTTTCTATTTTCAGGAAAAAAATATAAAATAATAATTCAAAACATATGATTCAAAATGGTTTTCTTTCCTTCCTCATAAACTCAGCTGCCAATTGGAAATGATATGTTTTTTGCTCTATAATTTTGTTTTGTTGATTTGAATTGGATTGGGAACTGTAGGTCTTGTATACTTGGACCATGCTGGATCAACATTGTACTCTGAGTCACAGATGGAAGCAGTCCTTAATGATCTAACTACTAGTGTTTATGGAAATCCTCGTATCCTGTTGTGGATTTTAAATTTTAGGTGGATACAGACATGTTCAGCTAGCTGTCTTGGTTGTATTATTTAAATTTATTGCTATATTTATTTATTTTTGATAGCTAAAACTGTGATGATTATATTGACAGACGTGAGGCATACCCCATGTTCATGGAAAAGTTATGGTTGATCTAATATAAAAAGGAATAAAATTGAATTTATGTGCCTTGGCTTCTAAAGAGCTCTGATTAAAAATTTTCTTGATTCATCCTCCCATGAGGAGTTGCCAAGACATTTGACTCTACACTCATTCACACAAACAAGGAGCATAGAACGTTGCCTCCTTGAGAATTTTGTTATCTATTCTGCCTTTTTTTTTTTGATAGGTAAATAAGCAAAATATATTAAAAGCGCTTGCAAAAAGGCGCAACAAAGTACACATGGAGTATACAAATATGGCCCATAGGCAAGTAAGAGAAGAAGATAGAAAGATTAAAACCCACCTTCCCATCAACACCCAGCTTCCACAAGGGTTGGAAACCCCTAGTGAAAACCAGAAAAGAGAAAAACAAAGAAACCCTACCCAAAATGAACAAAGAACCCCCTGTCTATTTTGCCTTTTTATTCATTTATTTTTAACTTTTATTAGAAACAAAAGAAGTATCAATTATAGATAAAAATAACATGAGAAGGATGTGGAGTCCTCCCCAAACTTACAAAAACCTAATAAAAAAATGATTGAACACCTTCACTATACAAGGAAGCTTATACAAAAAGGTTAAATCCACATAAGAATATATGTGGATGTCGTTTCCTTAAACCTTGACTTAGCTCCTCTCAATGTTTCCTTGTCCCTTTTTATCTACATGCTGAATGTCAATTGAGCTGATATATATATATATATATATATATTGATAGATAAAAAGGAAGATATATTAGAAAGGGCTGCCAAAAAAGCAGCCCGAGGTATACAAAAAGTATACAGCTACCACCAGCCTCCACCACAAAAATACCAAGATACAAAAAAAAAAAAAGGAATACAACCAGTCCGTCCTCACCAAAGGCCCAACCAATCTAGAAAGCTAAAAAGAGTTAAGAGGAACATCATCTAAGTACCCCTTTGCTTCCGACCAAAGAGAAGAAACAAACGAACTTTTTAGCCTTTGGATAGAGAGCTCTTCCTCCTCAAAGACAATTCTATTTCTAGCCTTCCACACTATCCAAAACAAGAGGCAATTGAGCTGAAAAATATTGAGATGAATGCCTTTAAAAGCATCAATACAAGAGGCACAAAAAGAGGAATAAAAGTGAAGTAGAACTCACAACGTCTTTGATGACCTTTATTTATCTTCAAAGATTCTAGCTTTTCTCTCTCCACATAACCCAAAACAAAGTGATACAAACGATTTGTCAAAGGGTTTTTATGGATCTCCACAAACCCCTATATGAAATGATCATCATGTCACATACGCTCCTTGATGGAACCCAATCCAACTTAGTTTGAATAAATAGGCTTTGCCACAACTCTAAAGTAAGCAAACAATGTAAAAAGAGATGGTCCATCGCTTCTCCACTCATGCATAAAACACACCAATATTAATTAAGGAATTTGTAAAATCTTCTCAACTGTAGCACGTCATTGGTATTTACCTTCTTGTGTGTTACTAGCCAAGTAAGGACCTTGACCTTTAATGGAGTTTTAGATTTCTAAATAAATTTGGCTAAAAAAAAAAAAAAAAAAGGAATTGGATATGATGTATTGGACAAGGGCATGAAGAATGATTTGCCTAAGAGTGAGCCTGGAGAGGTTAATGACTAAACTCTGACATCTTGGATGGATGGAGACAAGTGCAAAATTAGTGAGAAATGATATGGGTCTTTCTAGGTTCTTGATCTCCATTAGTGAGGCAACGAAAATTAACTTTCCAAGAAGACGAAGAAGAGTTGCCTAGAATTGCTATGGTGAGATTTTTAATTGTAACAACTCTTAAAGACTTGAAAAAATGTGAACACACATTAGGTTCCAATTAATAAAATATCTTTTCTACCCTCCCTAAACCTCTATCAAAGAAAATATTTTTGCAATTTCTCAATCTTTAGTGCTATTGATACTGGAATCTTGAAAATAGATAAGAAATAATTAGGAATGTGGGACATGCATGATTGAATTAGAGTCCGTTTGGTAGTGATTCTAGGAAGTGCTTTTAGTTTGAAAAGTGTTTTTGAAAAAAAAATTAGGTATTTGTCAAAATTTAGGAAATACCTTTAAAAATACGAAAAATCACTTGTAGTGTTGAAAAATCACTTGTAATATTTTCTGGAGAAATGCTTGATAGATGATTCTCCTAAAAACACTTTCAGAGAAAACATTCCGCTAAAAACACTTCAAGTAGAAACACTACCAAACACGCTCTTAGATTTATTATACTCTTTAATAACAAAAAGACTTTTTTCCACCCATCCAACCTCTTTGAAATTCTATCACTCACCGGGTCCAAATAGCTAGGGATCTATTCTTCTTTTTCCCACCGGTACATGTTAGACAAAGGGAATGGTGTTCAATATCTTTATCTTGTTTCTTAAAATGAGCCTTTTTTGGATTACGCTTTGATCATCTTATTTGAAAACCAATTAATTTTTAATGAGAGAGGTCAAACCTTTTTATGACATTCGATATTACATCTATTTTGGGTCTCCTCAACAGCATTCCATGATAACTTGACAATACCTCCATCAGTGTTCTTGTGAGGAACCCATGGTCTGCCACAGAGAAAAACATCATTGACCGAAAATCTCAAGAACTGAATGGCAGTTCTTTTATGGATGGCTAGAATAAGAGATGGCGATGGAGGCACTGCCAGTTACCATGGCGGATGGTGTACATTTCCAGTGAGGTAGGGTGGGCTGTTCTTTTTCTTGGAAATGTAACCTATCAGGAAGCCAGCATGCTTGCCAAGAAAGGATTCTCTTCCAAGGGATCCTCTAATATATACCTTTCCGGTTTTAGTTCCTCCCATAGATATTTACTCACCTGAGTATCCACCAGACAATACGCCATGGAAGTATCCAAACAATCTCATTTTCCTCATTTTTGAATCCACTCAATGCCAAAATTGTTGTCACATTTGCTTCCATCTTTTCCAAAGTTTTTTGCCCACATAATTAAGATTCCACCACCATTTGTTTTGCTGCTAAGCGTATCTAATGAGAAAGCCTCCTGGCATCTAAGTTCATTGCATTTCTAAAATCAGCAAACACCTTTTCTTTTCTAAATAATATTTTCCCAATTTTCAACACTATCTCAGGAACATGGGTTCTGTTACTATGTCATTTCTGCATCATGCTCTTGTTGGATAGAAATAATATTATTCATTTTATTGAACTTTTATAAATTATATGTGGAATTACTTAATTTTGGAATCTATAGATAGCCAAAGCGACACCAGTTTGGCCACTTGTGACATTGTAAGAGAAGCCCGCCAGCAGGTAATATAAATGGCCTTGGCTGATTTTTGTTTGAGCCCTTTAGATTCAAAGAAGCTGTTTCATTTTATATTGATCATTCCTTTTGTGTTTAATGTGGTATACATCAATACATGCAGTGTTTGCTAAATGTTAGTTATTAATCTGTTTTTGGTTATTAGTATGTATATAATTACTTTGTGTATGATGTTTCTAGAATTTGATTTTTCATGTGGGTTGAGAGCGATGGGAGAGAACGAGAGAGAGTGTGAGAGAGCGAGAGAGATTGCGAGGGTGAGGAGGGTGAAGACTTCGTAGAGATTCAAAGAAGAAGGAAGGATTGCAGATTCGCAGTGGAATCCAAGGTGTTTGAAGTCGTCTTAGAAGAAAGGAAAGGGAAACCCCAAGTCATCATAGTGGAAAAGAAGAGAGGGGTCTCTCGTCTTGGGTTCGACTGAGACCGGAGAGCTTAGGGTTTTTTTGGAGGGCCTAACCAATTGTATCAAGGATGCGAAAGAAGGCAAATGGGGAAGGGAGGGAGTGGAAGGAAAAGTTGAGATCGTATTCTCTGATGCGAGGTATGAACAGAGCGGGGTGGTATCTCCGTCTAGGGGTTGCAGACTCGGAAAGAAAAAGGTTTAGCATATTCATCCCGAAAGGCAAGGGGGACAAAGGAGGGTGGGTGATTATGGCGGAAAAGTTACAACAAATGGAAGGTGTTTTTGGAAGAAAACCAGACAAACAGGAAGCAAGGGTAGTTGGAAAACCTGTTGTGGAGATTGTATGTGGAAGTGTTGAATCGATCGGTTCAAGAATCGAGACGCTGACCCCGTCGACTGAAGTGACTGGAGAGCAGGAAAGTGGTGTGGGCTGGGAGATAGTAAACCGGGCCTAAGCCCAGGAAAGGGTCTTTGACGCTATGATGGGGCTTGGGCCTCCTAAGTTTGGCCCAATTATGGGCTCTAAAGAAGTGAGGAGGACGGATGGGCCGGTCTTACTTAAGAGGCCTCTGGGCTCAAAGCTATTGGGGGAGGGAACTGTTGGCGATGGACTAGAAGAAGGCCCACCGGTTCGAAGATGGGCTGGAGTGTTGGACGGCCCAAATTTGATTGAAGGCTTGGATAGGGACGGCCTAGACGTGCTCCTTTCTCAGGCCCTAAGCAAAGGTTTTTAGGAGAGGACCGACCTTCTGGACTGTATTCTCACCAGAAGCGAGAACCTCTCAGCGACGGAGCCCCTTACCTTCTGGGAATCAAAGGAGGTCAGGAAGCAGCAAATGAAAATTAGTTTCTCAATGACTGACAGGGCTCTTGAGGAGGAAGCAACGAGGTATGGGTTGGTACCTTTCTCTAGGGGAAATGGGGAATTAGGGACTTCTTTTCTTAACTTTTTTTATTTTGATCGGACTCCGGAGGGGGAGTTTTACGATCGTTCTAGGGCTATAGGGGAAGAGCTTCGGCCTGAGAGCACAATGTGGCTGACAGCGGTTGAGGGGTCCAATCAGAACGAAGTTGGTTGCTGGGATTTGGGAGAAGCCAATAGAATCAATGGTATGGTTAGGGGTATGGAGGAGGATTCTAGCACGCTTGAGACACAAGCGACGAGAAATGAGGAGGGGGAAAAATGGGAGGAAAGTAGCTTGGCGAAATTCAGTCATTTCCTGGGATTTCCGACGGAGGGATTAGAAAAGGAAATTCTGAGCTTTTTGACTAAAATCAGGAAGAGCATAACAAAGAAACTTTGGAGAAGTCAAAATTTGAAAGGGAATTAAAGAGATTGGAGTGCTCTGTAAACTACGAGGGGGGGAATAAACAAAAAGGCCTCGCACAGGGCAAAGGGAATCAATTCGTAGTTGCCCAATGAAGCTAAAAATCTTGAGTTGGAATGTGAGGGGAGCAAACGATAGCTCCAAAAGAAAAATTATTAAGACCTTTATAAGGAACCAGGGGTGGATTTATTTTGTATTCAGGAGACAAAAATTCAACCTATGTCGGAAGGTGTTGTGAGAAGCTTAGGTTCAGGGAGATGTCTAGATTGGAGAGCCCTGGACGCGGAGGGGGCTGCGGGAGGCTTACTGATTTGTTGGGATAAGAGGTCTCTGGAAATTTTGGAGTGGGAGGAGAGTCAGTTCACTTTATCTTGTAGATTCAAGAATGTAGAAGATGGGGTTGTCTGGGTGTTCACGGGAGTCTACGGTCCTTTCACCAGAGTGGAAAGGGATAGACTATGGGAAGAATTTGGGGCGATCAGAGGCCTGTGGCAGGACCCCTGGTGTCTAGGGGGGGACTTCAACATCATTCTTTTTCAAAGGGAAAGGAGCAATCAGAGGCGGATAAATTCAGCAATGAGGAGATTTGCTGAGATTGTGGATGAATTAGAGCTGGTGGATCTCCCATTGCAGGGGGGAGAGTTCACTTGGAGTGGGGGCCTGAACAATCAGTCTTGTTGGGCCAGACTGGACAGGTATCTTGTCTCCCCTAGCTGGCTAGATCAATTTAGTGGAGTTTATCAAAGCAGATTGCCATGGTCGGTTTCTGATCATTTCCTAGTCCTCCTACTGGGGGGTGGGATTAGAAGAGGCCCTTTTCCTTTTAGGTTTGAAAACATGTGGCTCAAGGTTGAGGGATTCAAAGACCCTATCCGAAATTGGTGGCAGGGGATTGAGGTTAGGGGCAGTGCTAGTTTTAGATTGGCAGTGAAAATGAAGGAAATCAAGCAGAAGCTGAAAGTTTGGAATAGAGAAGAGTTTGGGAGGCTGGATTGCAACAAATCCCCAGCTTTGCAACAAGTGGAGTTCTGGGACCGGGTGGAGACTGAAAGAAGTCTGACTGTGGAGGAAACAAAGTTAAAAAAGGAAGCAAAGGAAAGTTATAAAAAATGGGTGCTTTTGGAATAAATTCATTGGAAGCAACTCTCCAGGGAGATCTGGCTAAGGGAGGGGGACAAAAATACGGGTTTCTTTCATTGTATGACAAATGCCCATCATAGAAACAACTTCCTGGACAAAATTAAAATCAATGGGGAGTGGCTTATAGAGGAGCAGAAAGTGAGGGATGGAATCGGCAATGCATTTCAGCAGTTGCTTTCAAAAGATATGGGATGGAAGACGGATATTGGGGGGCTTCAGCTTGATCAAATCAGCCAGTATGAAGCGGAGAACCTGGAGATTCCTTTCTCAGAGGCTGAGGTCTATTCAGCCTTGATGGAGATGAATGGGGACAAATCTCCGGGCCCGGATGACTTTACTGTGGCTTTTTGGCAAAGCTATTGGGATTTTGCTAAAGAGGAGATTCTGGAAATGTTTAAGGAGTTCCATGACAATGGTTCTTTTCTTAAGAGTCTCAATAACACTTTTCTGGTTTTGATTCCTAAGAAAAGTGGGGCTGAGGACCTTGAAGATTTTAGACCTATTAGCCTATTGGGGGGGCTTTACAAATTGTTGGCTAAAGTGTTAGCGAATAGGCTTAAGAAAGTGATAGGAAAAGTGGTTTCCCCTGCCCAGAATGCGTTTGTAATGGGAAGACAAATTCTTGATGCCTCCTTAATTGCAAATGAGGTGATAGACTCGTGGCAGAAAAGAAAAGAGAAGGGGCTCATTTGCAAATTGGACATTAAGAAGCTTATGACAGCATCAACTGGCAGTTTTTGTTGAAGGTCTTGCAAAAGATGGGCTTTGGTTCAAAGTGGTTGGGGTGGATGTGAAGTTGCCTTTCTTCAGCCAAGTTTTCAATTCTGGTTAATGGGGTTCCAGCTGGTTTTTTCCCAAGCACTAAGGGGCTTAGACAAGGAGATCCCCTTTCTCCTTATCTCTTTGTTATGGGAATGGAAGTGCTGGATATTCTCATCAGGAGAGTTGTTGAAGGGGGTTTCTTATCAGGTTGTAGCATTCGGGGTGGTAGAAGATCTCCTTTGAATATCTCCCATTTATTTTTTGCCGATGACACAATTGTGTTCTGTGAGGCTAACAAAGAGCATCTAACTCACCTAAGTTGGATTCTCTTCTGGTTTGAAGCTGCTTCAGGTCTCAGAATCAATTTGTCCAAAAGCGAAATTATCCTAGTTGGTGAGGTGGATGAGATTGAAGAGTTGGCTGTGGAGATAGAGTGCAGAGTGGGATCCTTGCCTTCTCAATATTTGGGTCTTCCTCTAGGGGTTCCTAATAGGGCCCCCTCTATGTGGGATGGGGTAGAGGAGAGAGTTAGGAGAAGACTTGCTCTTTGGAAGCGGCAGTATATTTCCAAAGGGGGGAGAATTACTCTCATTAAAAGCACCCTGGCTAGCATGCCAATTTATCAAATGTCCATTTTCCGGATGCCTAAGATTGTTGCTAAGAGGCTTGAGAAAATTCAAAGGGACTTTCTGTTTGGGGGGGGGGGGGGGGAGGAAATTTGGAGGGGAAAATCCATCTTGTCAAATGGGAGGTGGTTTGTTCAGATAAGAATAAGGGTGGGTTAGGCCTAAGGAAGCTAACCTTGTTGAATAAAGCTTTGCTTGGTAAGTGGATTTGGAGGTATGCTTGTGACAAAGACGATCTTGGGAAACAAGTGATTACGGCGAGCAAGAGGGCCTCGGTTGGAGGCCTAAGAAGGCTAATGGGGCGGTTGGTGTAGGGATTTGGAAGGAGATTTTGAAAGAATCTGATTGGTGTTGGGATAACATGGTTTTTTTAGATGGGAAGGGATCCAAAATCAGATTCTGGATAGATATTTGGTGTACTGGTACAGCGTTGTCCCATTGCTTCCCTCATTTCTTTGTCTTGGCTGCTCATAGGAATGCAACGATTGAGGAAATGTGGGATCCTAATTCTGGTCGAGGATGGAACCTAAATTTTTTGAGGGACTTTAATGATTGGGAGTTGGACATGGTTGGGGACTTGCTCTACACCTTAAGGGGTCATAGGCCCTCTTTGGAGGAAGACTCAATTCTTTGGAAGGGAGGAAGAAATGGGCAATTTAAGATCAAGGAAGCGTATAGATTGTTGGCCAATCCTAATGAAACCGTTTTTCCTTCAAGATGTATTTGGGTGGATAGAGTCCCAACTAAGGTTGCGTTCTTCGCTTGGGAGGCAACGTAGGGGAAAGTGCTTACTTTGGATAGGCTTCAGTTAAGAGGATTGCAACTCCCCAACTACTGTTTTTTGTGTGGTTATGAAGAAGAAAATGTAAATCATATTCTTATTCATTGTATAGTGGTCAGAATACTGTGGGATATTGTTCTTGGGTTAGTAGATGTTAAGTGGGTCTTTCCAGAAACTGTAAAAGAGGTATTAACTAGCTGGAGGGGCTCTTTTGTGGGGAAAAAAAGAAAAAAGGTTTGGAAATCCATCCCGTTATGTATTTTTTGGACGGTTTGGAAGGGGAGAAATAGATTAGCCTTTAGGGGGGGTGTGTTGAATATTCAAAAACTCAAGAATTTTTTTGTATGTAATTTATGAAGCTGGGCTAGATTGTATATAGGTGAAGATTCGCTTTCCCTTATTGGTTTTTTCGAGTGGTTAGCCTCCACCTAAGGGGAGGTGAGTCCCTCTTCGTTTTTTTGTTTCTTTGCTCTTTCTGAGGCCCTAGCCGCCTTGTATACTCCCTATATGCTTTGTGGCTCTTTGCCTCTTCTTTAATGAAACTCTTATTTACTTATCAAAAAAAAAAATAATTACTTTGTCACCCTGTTTGTGTTTCCATTGCACTGTTGAATGGCTTGTTGTGTGCATGATACAGGTCCTTGATCACTGTAATGCATCCCCAAAAGATTACAAATGCATATTCACTTCAGGGGCAACAGCAGCATTGAAGCTGGTAGGAGAGGCCTTTCCATGGAGCAGTGAGAGCAATTTTATGTACACGATGGAGAATCATAACAGCGTCCTTGGGATCAGAGAGTATCCTAACTCCTTCATTTTAATATGCCTCGATTCTTGATTCCAAATACTTGGGATATGGAATGGCATTGATGCTTTTTTTTTCCTTTTAATTTTTTTGGTCAAGAGAACATTAACTTAACTAGTTTGTCATTCTGTCCACCTTATACATGCCTTTTCACTGATTGCCATCTGATTGGTGTGATATCTCCAGCAATAACAAAATTATGACATAAATCAAAGCTTGAAATATTTAGATTTGTCTGTACCTTGAAGTAAAATCTGTTTCTTGTTCGATTAACATTCATAGAGACCATGAGAAAGGCAATGTTCCATTGGATAATAAAGGCTATATAATAGCTGTAACTTTTGGCAATTTACAAGTCTAGAATTTGCCTTCTAATTAGCATTTCATAACCCCATGAGATGGCCACTTGTTAGGCAGAAGGTGCCAAGCATATATTTTATTGAAATTTATGTCCTAGGATTTTCTAGACTCCGGAGATGGTCATGAAATTTATAAAGTCATTTTGGTCAAATTGAAAAAAGTAATGAAACAAATGAGGCGTTATTGTTGGGGCTGAAAATTTTTAGGCCAAGACATTTGCTAGTAGTTCATTGACCTTTTTAGTTGATATTGCAGCTGATATCAAAGCAGACATGAATGCTTAGGTGGTTAAGATTTAAAGCATTAATAAGCAGTTGAAATCATTCCTTTTATATGTACTGCTGGCTGACCAAAGCTGTATCCTTAAGAAATATATCTTGAGCTACCTTTTTATTTGATTATTATCTTTCAGATAATGCTGTATGGTCACCACTTTATTGTGGCATAAATTTATATTAGTATCATATCTTTTGAAGTTAAGGTGAAGGTAGGGCTTGTCAGGTTTGGAATTTGCTAATGGATAAAACAGAGTGTGGTGACAACTCAAAGATTTCAATAACGATTCTGCAGTTAATATTCTGTACAATAATAGAGAGCTTAATGTCACAGGATGCTTCAAATGACCCTCCCCATGGGCTTATATAGGAGGAAGGAAGCTTTTGGAAACTCCTAGAGCCATTTACACTAAGCCATTGGTGGGAAGAGTGTGGAAGGCTCTAGAGATGCCTAGAGATGTCCACACATCTCTACACTATGGTGGAAGGTATGAGAGGAGTCCAAGGCTTTCTAGAGAATTCTAGGAATCTCTTGTATAATCTTGTACATAGGTTTGTACATAGAATTATGTAGGGTGTTCTAGAATATTCTTGATTTGTAAGGAACCCTCCAAGGTTCCAAAAAGTTCCATTGGTGCCTATAAATAGGTGAGGGTCTCATTTGGCCAAGGCACCACCCAAGAACCTAACCAACCAAGCAAATGAGTTCCCAAAAGCACTTGTACAAGCTTCCTTGAGTAATAAAAGCTTCCATTCTTTAAGAGTTGCATACTACGCCTTCTCAAGCTTTCGAGTCGTGAGCATCTTAGCCTAGTGAGCTAAGCATTGAGAGTTAGACTGACTTAGCAAGATCAAGTGTTTTGATTTGTCTAAGTGTCGCACGAGCTTAGGAAAAGACTAAGTCCGTGACATTGAGCTCTTAAGGTTAAATTTTCAGCGGATTGTTCTTGGATTAGAGAAAAATATATGCAAACATATGGCCTCAGAGAAGTTCAGTTGATTCTAGGTTAAAGTGCAACATTTTTTTTTTTGATCAGAAACGAAGAGAAATATATTGATAGAAGAAAAAATACAAGAGAAAAAAGAGAAACAGGAGAAAGAGAAGAAACCAAGGGAAGGATGAGATGTCCTTCCTACACAAACTGAACAAAAGAGGAAACACCCAACATTAGGAGTCTAAAAACAAAGAAAATCCCCAACAAACTCAAACTTATGACGCACACACCACAGTCCAGTTGAGTTGTAAAATACTTAGAGGAACTCCTTTAAAAGCTGTAGTACAAGAAGCCCAAAGAGAGGAATAGAACAAAATCAAATCCCATAAGATCTCTTCCGTTCTCCCCTTTTCCTCAAAGATCCTTTTGTTTCTCTCTTGCCACACCATCCAAACCAAAGTAAGACACGCGATTTGCCAAAGTGTCTTGCCTCTTAAAGAGTTCCCCAAGCCTTTAAAAGTAATAACCAACATGTCTTCAAAACTCCTTGGAGGGACCCAAACCATCCCTGCTAGATTGAACAACTTGTGCCAGAGTCCAATGGTAACTGGACAATGAAGAAAAAGGTGATCAATCGACTCTCCATTTCCTTTGCAAAGAATGCACCATTGAGGACAAAGGGATTTGTAGGGTCTTCTCAATTGCAACTTGTCATTGGTGTTTACCTTCCCATGCGCTACTAACCAAGTGAAGGCTTTAACCTTTGAGGGGGCTTTTGAACTCCACAAAAACTTGGCCGGACGGAACAAGATAGGATTAGAGACTTTTGACAAGGCCACGAAAAAAGATTTCACTGAAACAAGCCTGACGAAGACAAAGACCACACTCTGGAATCTACCAAAGAGGGGGAGAGACGCATTGAATTAAGGGAGGACATTAATCTCTGAAGGAGATCAATTTCTGAATCAGTAAGATTGCGACGAAAATTGAGATTCCAGGATAGTGGAAAGGAATTGCCAAGAACATTTGAAACAGTGAGGTTTTTCACAGAAGTAACTCTATAAAGATCAGCAAATTGAGAACACAAAGTTTGGTTTCCCCACCAAGGATCTTCCCAAAAACGAATTCTCTCCCCATTGCCCACCACTAGGTGAACAAAAGGGGAAAAATCCTGGAAAACTTGAGCAATAGCCTTCTAAGGGCATCTGTGTGACCATCTAACCACCATGTTGGCATCCCATCCATTAGGACGTGTCCCATATATACTCGCAATAACCTTATGCCAAAGACCACTCCTTTCTTTAGGGAACCTCCAAAGCCATTTCCCTAAGAGAGCTATATTTCTCATCGCAGTCTTTCCAAAACCCAAACCTCTCAACTCCTTTGGTCTACTAACAACATCCCATCTAATAAGATGATCTTTCTTTCCTTCCCCCGCCCTAAACTAAAGAAAATCCCTTTGCATCTTCTCAATTTTTGAGCCAATTGAAGTTGGGATTTTAAAGAGGGAGAAGAAGTAGCTAGGGATGTGAGACAGACAAGACTGAATTAAAGTAATCCTCCCTCCCAAAGACAAACAGACCTTTTTCAAACCATCCAATCTCCTTGATATTCTCTCAACCACCGGATCCCAAAAGCCTATTGTCTTAGGGTTCCCTCCCAAAGGAAGGCCTAGATAAGACAAAGGCCACTCTGACACTCTGCAGTCAAAAACCAAGGCCAAACTAGACAACAACTCCTGCCTAATGTTAATACCTGAAATTGTGCTTTTTTCCAAGTTGATTTTTAAACCAGAAACTTGCCCAAAAACCAAGAGGATAATCTTGAGGTTTTGAAGATGTTCCAGAGAGGCTTTAGAGAAAAAGATTGTGTCATTTGCAAACTGTAACAAGGACACTCTTGTCCTTTCCCTCCCCACAAAGAACCCCTCAGTTAGCCCAGTTTCCTCTGCTCTGATCATCAACTTACTTAGAACATCTGCCACTAAAGTAAAAAGCAAAGGAGAAAGGGGGTCTCCTTGTCTCAAACCTCTAGAGGCCTTAACCCAACCCTTTGCATTCCCATTAACTAGGATTGCAAAACTTGATGACGACAAACAACCCCTTATCCAAGATCTCCATTTCTGGCTGAACCCCTTCCTTTGAAGCACATGATCTAAAAAACCCCAATTCACATGATCATAGGCCTTCTCAAAATCAATTTTGAAGACTACCCCTTCCTCCCCTGACCTTCTTTTCTCATCCACCACTTCATTGGCTATCAAAACAACATCCAAAATGTGTCTCCCTTCAACAAAAGCTCCTTGAAAGCCAGATATTGTTTCATGAAGAACTTTGCGTAAACGCCCTGATAAGACCTTAGCTATTATCTTATATAAACTTGTAACCAAGCTAATAGATCTATAATATGAGATTTTAAAAGTTTGGCTTTTCTTTGGCACCATAGCAATGAAGGTTGCATATGTACTTTGATTTATTACCCCATTGGTGTGAAACTCGCTAAACACCCTCATAAGATCCTCTTTTATCACATCCCAACACTCTTGATAAATTGCAATAGTAAAACCATTAGGACCAGGGGCCTTTTCCTTATTCAATTGAAACACTGCCATTCGTACCTCTTCTTCAGAAAAAGTCCTATCCAGCCAAACTGCACTCTCTCCAGTAATAAGGGACCCAATCAACATCTTCAATCCTCCAAGGGTCACCTTCAGGTTTGGAATAAAGTTTTCCAGAGAAATTTACAATCTCCTCAGAGATAACCTCAATGTTGCTTAAAGTCTCCCCTCTCTTAGAAATCAGAGACTTAATAAATTTCCTGCTTCTCCTTCCAGTGGCCATTCTATGAAAGAACTTAGAATTGCAATCCCCTTCTTTAATCCACTTTACCCTAGATTTTTGTCTCCATTGAATCTCTTCCTTTAATAGCACATCCTCCAGCTCCCTTCTTCTTAAGGTCCTCTCTGATACCAATTCATGGTTCAAATTCCCTTCTTGTTCAGTTAGATCAATTCTACCTAAGTCCGAAAGGATGAGCTTTTTCCTTCTCTTAAATCTCCAAAGGCCACTTTATTCCAGTCTTTCAACTTTGATTTAACAAACTTTAATTTCCTCATGAACTTGTGACCTTCCCAACCTCCATCCATACACTCTTGCCACCAATCTCTAAACTTCTCCTTAAACTCAGGAGGGAGCAACCACATATTCTCAAACCTAAAAGGAGTCGGTCCCCATTTTAAGGAATTAGTTTCCAAACAAATTGGGCTATGATCTGAGGTCCATCTAGGTAGTGCCTCTTGAAAACTTTGAGAGAAGAAGGAATCCCATTCAGCAGAAAACAAAAACCTATCCAATCTCTTTCAAATAGGAACAGCTTGCATGTTTGACCAAGTAAAAGCCGCATTCCTTAGAGGGGGGTCCAGCAATCCACTCTCCCTTATAAACTTGTCAAAACACCTCATATTGAGAGTGAGAGTTAACCTAGAATCACCCATCTTCTCAGAGATCCTCCTGATAACATTAAAATCCCCTCCTACACACCACCTTGGGAAGGTCAGTCCATACAAATCCTGAAGCTCCAACCAAAAGTCCTTCCTCCACGATAGCTTATTCGGGCCATACACTGAAGTTAACCAAAAAGACCCTTCTTCACTAGATTCCAGCTTCACAGTTACAGAGAAAGATCCAAACACCTTCTCTGTACACTTGAACTTATTTGAATCCCACAAAATCACAATCCCCCCTGAAGCCCCACAAGCAGGACGAGCAGCCCACTCCAAACTTCTACCTTTCCAGACACTGCTTACAAACCTCCTATCCCAAATTTATCTCTTCGTTTCCTGAAGCATCACCACATCTGGACTTTGAGTACTTAAAAACCTTCTGATAGTCCTCCTTTTCTCCTTGGAACCTAATCTTCTCGTATTTCAACTTAAAATCTTCATGTAAACAAAACAAACCAGCACAACCAGCAACCAAACCTAATCTTCTCCTCGGGTTCAGAGTCATTTTTCCTCTTCCTTCTGGAATACACCTTATCCGCAGATAGAGTACTCTTGCTCACTATTTCCGCACCTTTTCCATCATCTTTGACAATTCTAATCCTCAGACTCTCCAACACCGACTGCACCTTGACCATTTTCCTAGGCGAGAGACCCTCAACTTGAAAACCTTCCAAAGGGAGGGTGGGAGGTTCTGGCTCTGGGGACGAAGCCTTGCCTGAGACACAAAGCTCCTCTGGGCTACTGAGATTTTCCCTAGAGAAAAGGCAGTCTTTAAAATTTTGGTTAGAGGTGTCTACAAGAATATCCACACCTTCAGAACAGGACACGCTAACATGACGACTGATCTCAACCACAGGAGAACTCGGCAAGGGATTACGTTGAGAAACAAAGCTTGACTCCAACGGAATCGAAAAAAAAGGCTGGCACCGAGAAGGAAGAATTGAAGAAACAGAGGAGTCGGGAATAAGAAAAGGATCAAAAGCCCCAACCAAAGGAAGACCCTGCTCAGAGAGGCCTGAGAAAGGATGATGCACCTTATTCAAGAAGCATCGCGAACTCCCTTCGTCTCCCTTTGTCACCCTGGTGAACACTTGGAAGGTTTCTGGAACAAGAGAGAGGACGTTGTAATGGGAGACTGACCTTCCCCGCAAGATGGCTCGATTTACTTCCGCAGAGCCATCCGCTTCTAGGTTACGCTTTGGTGAAGACGTCGTCACCTTTAGTCTCGGCGGCTAGCTTCTTGCTTTTTGCCTCGCGAAGATTGGGGGGCCTTTCATCTTTGCCGACTCTTGAGAAAGAGCAATCGGCGTTTCCTCAGTTGCAGAAGACCCTGAGCGCTGGAGCTTTGAGGACGAAGGTGCTGCTGGGCCACCATTAGAAGAGCCTGCTCCCGTTTCGTGGATTGGACCCGCGAAAGGCCCACAACTCTTTGCCCCCACCTGGGCCCTATCCATACGGGCTTTAAAAAAAGCATCTGGTTTTGTTGGCCCAATAGCTCTTCTCGTCGTTGGACCCAAACCACTTCCTCCCCTTCCTTCCTTCATTTTAGCAGCCAAATTTGAATCTGAAGAACGAGAACGAGGCCGATGACGAGGCCTCCAGCTATGGCACTCATTGTCCCTAGCAGTAGCTTGTAGTCCTTCAGCGAACTTTGGCTTCTAAGAGGCGCAATCTTCCTTTGACATCAGCTTGTCCTTGCTGCGGGATGTCTCCGACCTGAGAAAATCATCTCCTGTAGCTTCTCCGATGACTGTAACTGCCACCGTAAAAGAACAGGCTCCATCTTCCACCTCTAGAGGCGCTGGTAACACAACGTTTGGAAGCATCTCCACCCACAGCTTTACCTTCGTCAAATCTACGAGCTTCAGAGATTCCCGTGCCACCTTCGTTACCTTCCCCCACTTCTGCAAGATGTAACTCAGCTGAACCTCGTCCCACAGATGAAAAGGAAGGCCTCTTAGTTCTAACTAGCCCCTTCTAAACTTTCCAAAAACAACAGCGTTTTCTTTTGGCAACCATCTCCTCAGAGCAACAACCTCTCCTCTCACTGTTACACTCCTTTGATCTTGAAGCCAATTAGCTTTCCTTACAGAATCCACAAAAAAAACACCCCTTGAAATCGGAAATAGGGGTTACAGACACCATTCCTTTCATGCCCATCATCCTCGCAGTAGCTTTTCCTACTTCGCACCAATCTAATACTTTTCCTTTACTTTCACAGATTACGGCTCTTGCCTATTTTCCAATTGGCATCAAAACTCCATTCCTAGGCCCTTCCTCTGCAACCACACCTACATAGGTCCTCCCTTCTCTGTACAAACCTTTATTCACTTGAGACTCTTTAAACACCTCCTTCAAGGCTCTTGCAGCTTGGTCAGACAAGCCTTGGACTGAAGAAATCGCCTTCCTAAGGGTTTCCCACCCATAGCCTTTAACTCCCTCAGGAACAATTAGAACTAGAGATCTTCTCCTTACAACGATTTCTGTAATTTTCATAAATCTCCCTCTGCTATTGAAGCAAATCTCCATTAGATGAGTCCTTGTCTTGCCCCTAATCTTTCGAATAAAACCCTGGAAGCCTCCAACTCCACAGCTTTCTTCAAATGCTCCATCAACCAGTCCAACTCCTCCTCTCCAAAACTCAAAGAGACGACAAATCCTCGACTTCTCTCTGTTATTGAAATCCATGTTCCCCCATTGAAGCCTTCATACTTTACCTGGAAAGCCTTTCTCTCCACTTCAAACCTCATCTCTTAACCTTTCAATCAATGATCTGTTTTGAAATTTTGTACACTTAGATATCATCAACCTGTCAATTTGCAGGACATCAATTGTTCTAGGCACAACTATCCCCCTTCCAATTATTTCTTCTCCATCTTCTCTTCCTTTTTCCCAATGCGAAAAATCTTAATTCCTTGTTAATACAGTGGCCTATTTCCATCTCATCTTTCACTAATCCAGTCTAAGTGTGAAAAAACACATGCTGCATAATGTAAAGCACATGCAATGGATAAGCCAAATGTAGGTTAAAGTGCAACATACCGGGTCACCTTTTAAAAATGGACATTGAGAAGGCTTATGATCATGTCAACTGGGATTCCTTTTGTTTGTCATGACTAAAATGGGGTTTGGGCAAAGGTGGATAAGTTGGATAAAATGGTGTATTTCCACAACAAGCTTTTCCATTCTCATCAATGGAACTCCTTCGGGCTTTTTCCACAACTCTAGGGGCTTGAGGCAAGGTGACTTGTTATTCCCTTATCTGTTCATTTTGGCCATGGAGGCTCTTAGTCAATTGTTGTTTAGAGCTAGATGCGGTGGCTTCATCTATGGGTTTAAGGTGGGAAGAAGCAATGGAGAAGGGATGGATGTGTCCCATCTTTTGTTTGCTGACAACACACTAATCTTTGTGAGGCTAATAGTGATTAGTTGAGATATTTGAGTTGGGTGTTTAGGGGGGAGCGTTGTTGAGACATTGGAGGATTTTGCTTTGGTGTTGGGGTGTAAAGTAGGGAAGCTACCCATTTTTTACTTGGGTCTTCCTTTGGGTGCCTCTTTTAAATCTTCTTGGGCGTGGGATGCAGTGGAAGAGAGATTCAAAAAAAGATTAACAATGTGGAAGAGGCAATACCTCTCTAAGGGTGGGAGGCTTACCTTGATTAAAAACATCTTATCAAGTCTCCCAATTTATTTTGTCTCTTTTTGTTATTCCTAGAAAGGTGAGTTCAAGACTTGAAAATATCTAAAGGGATTTTTATAAGGTGGTGGTGCCCTATGGAAAAGCCTCATTTGGTGAATTGGAATTTAGTTTGTGCAGATAAGAAGGAGGGAGGCCTTGGAATTCGTAGTCTTGTGGCCTTAAACAAAGCCTGGAAATGGAGTTGGAGATTTGTAGAAGTGAGGGAGTTTGGAAACAAGTCATCATTGGGAAGTTTGGAGAAGAGGAAGGGGGGTGGCGTTCGAGAGGAGTGAGAGGAGGTTATGGTGTGGGGGTGTAGAAGACCATCAGAAATGAATGGGAAGGTATAAGAAGTGGATCTAGGAATGGGAGAAGGGTTAAGTTTGGGAAAGATTTGTGGTGTGAGGACCAAACTTTGAAAGAGGCCTTCCCTAACGTATTTCTATTGACTGTAAATAAAGACAGTTAGGTGCCAAAAGCATGGGAGGAGGGTAGGGATTTGGGTAGTTGGAGCCCTCGCTTTTCAAGACATCTTAATGATTCAGAGATCGGAGAAGTGGAGACTTTGTTTTTCAAATTACAACACTTGGTTGTTAGAAGAGAAGTGGAGGACATTCTGAGTTGGAGAGAAAGCAAGAATGGAAAATTTTCAATTAGATCTATTTATTGCTCCTACTCGGGGTCTTTTATAGATTCGTTTCCGTGAAGTATTATTTGGATGTCATAAGCTCTAGTGAGGGTTAGGTTTTTTGCCTGGGAAGTGTCTTGGAGCAGACTTTTGACTCTCAACCATTTGAAAAGGAGGGGGATGGAATATCTTGAATAGGTGTTACTTGTGCAAAGAGGAGGAAACCATTGATCACCTACTCTTGTTTTGTGGCAAGGCTAGAATGTTGTGGAACTTGATTTACTCCCTTTTTGGTGTGTAGTTGGTTATGCATTCCTTAATTAGGAGGATCACATGGATCTTTTTTGGGTAAAAAAGGGAGAAAGCATGGAGGGTTGCCCTCTTATGCTTAATGTGGATTATTTGGAAGGAAAGAAATGGAAGAACTTTTCAATGATGTCGAGTGTCTTGGCCTTTATCTTCTTCTAGACTTTTCTTAGTTAAATCTTTCTTTTTAGCCTTATCCCGCTTTTCAGGATCTTCTCAGGTTTTTTCCTCTAAGTTTGTTTGGAAATCTCAAGTCCCTTTCAAAGCGAAGTTCTTTGTCTGGTTAGTGGCACACAAGAAGGTAATACTAATGACATGCTACAATTGAGAAGACCCTACAAAGCTCTTAGTCCTGATATTTGTATTCTATGCATGGAGTATGGAGAATCAGCATATCATCTTTTCCTACATTGCTCTTTGACGATGGGGTTGTGGCATAAATTATTTCAGCTAGCCAAGATGGATTGGGTCCCCCCAAGGAACATCTTTGACATGATGTCCATCAAGTTTAATGGTTTTGGTTCATCTAAGAGAGGCATAGTTTTGTGGCAAGCTGCGAGCATCGCTTTAATTCGGGTTGTGTGGCGGGAAAGAAACGCGAGGATTTTTGAGGAAAAAGCAAGGAATTTAGAGTATCTATGGGATTCTATTTTTTTCCTTGCTTCTCTTTGGGCTTTCTGTTCCAAGGTTTTTAAGGGGACTCTCCTTAATGTGTTACAACTTGACTGGTTAGCAGCGTGTAATCCCTAAGGATTAGTCTAACCTAGAGTGTTTGCTTGTTTTATTGTGTACTCTCGTGTGTTTGTATTTTGATAGTTTAGTTTTCTTTGATGAGAGGATTTCTTATCCTTCTCTTGTACTTCTTTTTTGTTTTTTATCAATATATCTCTGTTGTTTCCTATAAAAAAAAAATAAAAATGATGTTGAGTGGTCCGACCATGCAATTAATTTTTTTTTCATGTATACTTTTGTGAATTGAGTTAGGGTGTATATAGAGGATGACACTTCGTCTATGATTGATTTTGTAGATTGGTTGTTGAGAAATTTGGGAAAAAAAAAAAAAAAACTTCATTTTATTTTTCTCACTCTATTCAAACTAATTATTGTATCGATATTTATACATGAATGATTGAGGTTATCTTGTCTTAAAATTAGGAAATAAAATTAGAATAGGAAACAACTATATGCGGTACAGATATGCGGTACAACTATATGCACATTTGTACCTTCCGGGTTTCCACAATTGTTTGTTAGTTAAGGGGAAGACCTTTTTTTGTCTTCTTACTGCTTAGCTTTTTTTGGGCGTTGTTTGTGTACTTCGTATGTACCGTTTTCACCGTTTTTAGGTGTTTTTAATGCAAGCCCTTTTATTACCTATAAAAAAAATATGGCCTCAGAGAAGTTGAATTTGACGGATCTTTGTTGGGCAACCCTAGTTAGATTGGTGTTGGAGGTGTGATTAGAGATTATTTTGGTACAATGTTGAGAGCCTATTCTAACTAGGTAGGAGGGGTTTGGCTTTTGAGGAAGAGATATTGACACTATAGGAGGGTTTACTACAGGCCAAAGCTTTAGGCCTTTCTAACCTAACTATAGAGGGAAATTATTCTATTATAATATCTTGGGTGATTTTGAACAATTTGGAAAGAAAGAAAAAGTAGGGTGTTTGAAAATGAAGGGCATTTGGTTCAAGGACTTGAATTTTCTTTCTTTTGTAATCTTTAGGTGTGGTCTAAGTTGTTCATAGTCTTTAGTCCTCTTTCCACTATAGACTTTGTGGACTGATTAGGTTTGGGTAGGGGGAGAGGGGTTGTTTCTTGTTGCCCCTTTTTGTTTTTTTGTGGTGCCTTTAGGCGTTCTTTGTATACTTTGGGATGCCTTTTTCGGCATTTCTCTTTTATCATATTCTCCTATTTACCCGTTGAAAAAAAAAAAATCTTGGGTGATTAATAACGAAAGAGGTTTGTGAAAGTTTTTCAATTGAATGCACAAAATCATAGTGGCTGCTAGTGAGTTGGGTTACTCCTCTTGGGTTCCTCATTTAACCAACCAAGTCACAGATTGATTAGCCAAACAAAGAGCGAACGCTCTGTTTAGGAAGTGTGTTCGAAAATAGTTTTTGAGAACAATTTTCAAAAACTGTTTTTTGATGTTTTGTAAAACAAAAGTCTGTTTGTGAATCTAAAATATTCTTAACCTATTTTCTATGTTTTTAAATATGTTTTAGAATTAACTTTTTTATATAGTCTTTTATTTTTAATCATTCTTCATATTTATATAATTATTTTTAAAACAACTTTCAGAAAACAAGTGAAAATAATTGAAAACAACTAAAAGATATTTTCTGAAAATATTATGTTTTTTGTTTTTAAGAATAGAATACCGTTTTCCATTTTCTGATTATCAAATATGTTTTCCTGTTTTTTTTTTTTAATTTTTTGTTTAGGAGAACAAAAAACTGTTTTAAAAAACGGTTGCTAAAGAAGGCCTAAGCTTTCGACCTCCTTTGTTGGAGATTTTTTCTCCCTTGAGTGTGCAATATTTCTTTTCAATGTACCTTGGTTTTTTCTTTGTGATGATGGATTAGGTTTTGTGGGGCTTGACACTAGGTTACTTTCTAACCAATTTTGTACATCTTTGAAGGAATGCTTGTCCTTTTTGTATTTATCTTTGAAGATGAATGAAGATATTTGTTTCTGTTTCAAAAAAGGAAAAAAGAGTCTTAGAGAAGGTGCAGGTCTATATGTATATACATTGGTTTTCCTTTGGAGATGTCTTTTATTTTGTTTGTCTTGTTTTCAAGTGAAAACCTTGTGACAATCTCTATATGATAGGCAGTATTTCCTTCACATAAGTCTCTTTGTTTTGCCCTCACTTATTTTCTTTGTATGAATTTCTATGCCATGTTCACCTTTATAATTTCTAGATATGCTCTCGATCGAGGAGCTTCAGCTTTTGCAATAGATATTGAAGAGGCTGGGCATCATGGTGGAGTCTCCAGAAGCACTTCATCTTCTATTAAAGTGTCACCACACCCTATACAAAGGAGAAACCAAGCAAGATTCCCAGGAGAAGCGCCTACAGGTAAATTTTAGTTGATAACTGCCACTACCAAGTCTGTCATGTAAAAGCTAACTTTCTTTTCTTTTTTTTTTCCCCTATTTTTTTCCTTTTTTTTTTTTCCTTGATAAGCAAAATAAGATAATATATTAGAAGTGCCTGAAAAAGGGTGCACCAAAGTACACATGATTCTTTCTTGTAAAAGCTAAAAAGAATTTTTTCGTCCATTTATTTTGTATTCTGCAATGATTGTTATGACTAATTAGGGGGATATATAATTTTTGAGGTCATGGTTTGCATTTAGCAGGGAGCAGGTCATGTCTATTTGATTGTCATTGATCCAGCTGTTTTGTTATGCACATTTTACCTCCAAAATTTTGACAAGCTTTTATGTTACATAATTTTGCAATTCAAATGCATTGTATTTGAAATGTTTGAGAATGGTTGCCAGCCAATGGAATGACTCTAGAGGTGTATAAGGAGAAGGGAGTTATTTTTTTTTGTTTTGTATATATTGTTTTAGTTAGTTTAGTTCTTTGATGTCCCTAAAAATTTTTAGTTTTAGTTTCTCAATGGTTTGTGGTTCAATTATTCTGCTTCTGCTAGTTGCTCTTTATAGTTTAAGATGGCAGTTTGTTTCTCCTATTTGATATTGTGGTTCTCTTTGTCTCTTCTTTAAGCTATCCTAGATGCTTATGACTTATTGATGTACTTAATTTGCCTTCTGTACTAAATTCTTAGTTCAAACATCCCTTTCCTTGTTGAGAAGAGAATTCTTAATGATACTAGGCTAAACATAAAAAATTTACCATCTTCTTTCTTGATTAAACTAGCAATGGTGAATCTAATCTCTCTGCTTTTCCAAGACAGTTGTTGAGTATTTTTAGAATCACTAAATTAAAGCCATGATATGGCCTTGCTAGGAAGGCCTCTTAGAAAGACTGAAACCAAAAGTGGTTTCCATAGAGAAGGTAAAGAATTCTCTCTTTTAATGAAGTCATACGGACAACTGCCTCTTTTTGTTCCTTTTGCACTGACGCCAAATGATGTTTTCTTGTCCCCTCTGCCTTTGGAAGTCAGACTCCAACATCAAGGCATCTTACATGGTATAAATGTAGCACCTAGATCATGTTTGAAGGAAAAATCCAGCATGGGAAGGTTGTAAACTTTTGATGTCAAAGAAGGCAAAGGATGGTCATCATGATTTGATCTTGAAATTTCTTTTATGCTATTTTGTTGACACTTGAAATCTTACACCAAAACTGTAAGGGAATGTGAACATTCTACTCAAAGAACTGTATGGTAAATATTGCTGAAAGTGATGAAAAATTTAATGGTCATCACTGCTTCTTGGTAGGTAGAAGGTGCTTACTCATCAAATACTTTATGATGTTCTATGTTGACAAATATCATTAGTTATTGATTATATCTGGTCAAAATCCTGTATGGTAAGTATTGCAGAAACTGATGAAAAATTTAAAAGTCATCACTGCTTCTTGGTAGGTTGAAGGTTCTTATTCATCAAATAATTTATAATGTTCTATTTCGACAAATATTTTTATTAGTTGTTGAATTATATCTGGTTAAAATCTTCTTTACCTCAATCAGCAGTGCTGAATTATGGACCTGGTTATATATCTGCTTTGCAATCAGATGAGAGTTCTCTTTCAAGGATTGCCTTAATTTTAGGACTAAGTTTGCTTCCTTGGTTTGTGTGATTTATTTATTATAATTTAAACATGTTATGTTGAGCTTTAAGATGGAAGTAGTTTGTTGAAATGTATATTCATGGTTTGGCCTTATCTCGGGGATATTCTATTTTTAGTTTTATTTGCCTATAGTGAAACACTTACTGTATTAAAACGATGCTTGGTAACCCATGATAATCCATGCTCATTCTATACTGAGTTTTTATCTTTATCTTTTTATTTTTTATCATTTTTTTTCCATTTTGACACTATTTTACTCTAGCTGCGTCACGTACTTTGGTAAATGCAGGTTATGCCCCTAACTTATTTGCATTTCCGTCAGAGTGCAATTTCTCTGGTGTAAGATTCAGTCTCGACTTGGTGAAGATTATCAAGGAAGATGCTGAGAGAATTTTGACTGACCCTCCATTCTGCAAGTATCCAACTCAATGCCATTTTACGCATCAAGCTAATTTTGTTTTGGTTTTTGTGTTTCTTTTTTCTTTCTTTTTTCTTTTTCTGGTGATTTGGTATAATTTTAACCTCAAATTCTCAACAAAATAAATTTATGGAATAATTGGACCACTTTCTTATTTACACAAAGGTTTTTTTAACACATTTCTGGTCTCTATAGAATCATTTCTGTACATAAGCAGAATTGATATCAACAAATAGAGTTATTACCGGCTAGCATGCAAAAATTCCTTGAAATGAATCAATGAGGAGATGCGATGAGGACCTACAATGAGGGCTTGTGATTGCACCAGTGGTAGAATGAATAATTTTGTTTTGAAAGTGCCACTCAGATGAGGAAGGTTGGGCAGAATATGGTTTAAAGTTGCAGGAGAAGGCATGATGACCTATGATCTAAACCAAGAAACAACAGTAGATTGAGTGGAAGGCACCTGAATAGTTAGTACAAGGCTTTGCTGAGTTTTATTGAAATACGAAGAAGTGACAAGCATGTTCAAAATATTGAAGAAATATATATAATGATAGTTACAACATTAGAATATTTTTTTAATAGAAGGGAATAATAGTTATGCTTTGTGATTCTAGTGCATTAATATTGGAATAGAAGAAGGCTTTGCTAAGGAAGACTTTTTAGAAAAATTTCATCCTCATGCCTTTGTAGTTGGTGTGGCTGGTAAAAAATCTGTGTGACTGGCCTTATTCACTTTTTTCGTTTGAGAATATGTGGCTCTAAGATTTGAAATTGAATTCTGAGATTAAAAATATTGGTAGGAGTTTAATATGGTAGATTGGCAGGGCCAGTAATTTATATAACAACCCAAGGTTCCCCAACAAGTGAACAGATTAGAAGAAGATGGTCTTTGGTAATCTTTATGGGAGGAAAAGTTTCATGCTTAAGGATAGTGAAAATCTAAGTGTAGTCAAAGAGATTGACCAATGAACAGATATATCTTAGCTAGCTGAATAGCCAAATTGAGGGTATCATGCTTAAGAAGGATTCAACTTGAGGCAAAAATCTTGTGTGAAATAAACTAAGGGAGTTGTTACACCATGTCATTGATAGGGTGGTAAAGGTGAAGAGAAAGAAGGGTATTAAGAATCTTATCTGGTGGAAGAAAGGTTTTAGAGGACCAATATTTGATTGCTAGTGAGACTGTGAGATTCTTTTTTCTCTTTGTGCTGTGGAAATGAGTCTGAGTCTTAGGTTACAAGTCCCAGATTGGTCATTGAATCGGCTTGAAAGAGCTTGGTGATTGGAAAGACCTTTAAATGGGCTTTGGTATGCATGGTCTGGAGGATGTCAACATGGTCTTAAGGACACCATTTAGAGTGCTTGAGATTGTCTGATTAGTCATAACATAAATTCCTGCTTGATTGTTTAGTTGTAAAAAAAGAAAATTCCAACTTTATAATGGAATTTTAGACCCAAAAGTATGGTGACAAGCTTGTGTAAGGTCAATGCTAAGGTCCTCTCAAGAGCATTTTGGAGATGCTTCAACTTTATCCCCGTCCTAAGGGGCTTTTGTCCTAGTTAGGTAAATCGTCATTTGGTGGCCAATGTGATTCTCTATGAGAGGATTAATTTGAAGGATGAAGTTACGGTCTTTTATGGATTTTGAGAATGTCTATGGTCATGTAGATGTGGACTTAGTTACTCCTATTATGAAATGAAAAGAGATTGGAATGGAAGGAGGGTGAAGTTTTGGAAGGATTGGTAGTGTGGGGATGAGCCATTTTGTGTTTGTTTTCCACCTTTGTATGCTTTAGCACTATCAAAAGAGACTTGGGTCGTGGATTATTTGGACTAGATAGGGGAGAGGGGTCATTGGAACTGTTTTTCTAGAGATCTTAATGATTGGGAGCTAGATACGGTAGGGGCAATTTTTTTCTAGACTACAATGTAAGGTAGTGAATAGAGGAGGACAGGGTAGTGTGGACGGATTCAAGGAATGATTCATTCTTAGGGAAGTCTCTTTATGCTGTCTTGGAGTTGAGGAGTTTAATTCCTTTTCCAGTGAGGGTTGTTTGAAATCCATGGGCTCCATCTAAAGCAAGTTTCTTTATGTGGGAAGCTTGTTGGAGAAAGGTTTTGGACTCTTGATCAACTTTGGATAAGAAGGTAGATGTTGGTTAATAGATGCTTCCTATGTAAGGTTGAGGAAGAGTCAATTGTTTACATTCTTCTTCATTTTTTCAAGGCAAGGGTTCTTTGGAAGTTATTCTTCTCTTTGTTTGGTGTTCTTGGCCATAGTGAGAGAGACTCTGTTAAGGTGGCATGGATTTGTCATCGGTAAAAGGCGTAACAAAGGGTTTGTAGAGCTGCTCTTTTATGTATCTTTGGACAATTTGGAAAGAGAAGTTATAGGTTGTTTGGGCACAAGGAGCAGTCTGTCCATTTTCTAATTGTCTTTGGGAGGGAGGATTACTTTAATTCAGTCAAGTCTGTCTCACATCCCTAGCTACTTCCTCTTCCTTTTCAAAATCCCAGTATCAATAGTCTCAAAAATTGAGAAGCTGCAAAGGGATTTTCTTTGGTCTGGGGTGGGGGAAGGGAAGAAAGATCATCTTATTAGATGGGATGTTGTTTGTAGGCTAAAGGAGTTGGGAGGTTTGGGTTTCGGCAAGACTTCTTTGAGAAATATTGCTCTCTTAGGGAAATGGCTTTGGAGGTTTCCTTAGAGAAAGGAATAGTCTTTGGCATAAGGTTATTGCGAGTATTTATGGGACACATCCTAATGGATGGGACGCCAACATGGTGGTTAGATGGTCACACAGATGTGCTTGGAAGGCTATTACTCAAGTTGTGCAGGATTTATCTCCTTTTGTCAGTCTAGTGGTAGGGAATGGGGAGAGAATTCGTTTTTGGGAAGATCTTTGGTGGGGTAAACAAACTTTGTGTTCTCAAATTGCTGGTCTTTATAGAGTTATTTCTGTGAAAAACCTTACTATCTCAAATGTCCTTGGCAATTCCTTTCCACTGTCTTGGAATTTTAATTTTTGTCACAATCTTACTGATACAGAAATTGATCTCCTTCAGAGATTAATGTCCTCCCTTAGATCAGTGCATTTCTCTCCTTCTTTGGTAGATTCAAGAGCGTGGTCTTTGTTATCATCAGACTTGTTTTCAGCGAAATCTTTTTTCTTGGCCATGTTAAAAGTCTCAAATCTTATCTTGTTCCTTCCGGCCAAGTTTTTGTGGAATTCAAAAGCCCCCTTAAAGGTTAAGGCCCTCGCTTGGTTAGTAGTACATGGGAAGGTAAACATTAATGACAAGTTTCAATTGAGAAGACCCAACAAATCCCTCTGTCCTCAATGGTGCATTCTTTGCAAAGGAAATGGAGAATCAATCGACCACCTTTTTCTTCATTGTCCTGTTACCATTGGACTTTGGCACAAGCTGTTCAATCTAGCAGGGTTGGCTTGGGTCCCTCCAAAGAGTATTGTGGACATGATGGTTATTGATTTTAAAGGTTTGGGGAATTCATTAAGAGGCAAGACACTTTGGCAAATCGCTTACCTTACTTTGTTATGGATGGTGTGGCAAAAGAGAAACAATAGGATTTTTGAGGATAAGGGGAGAACGGAAGAGATGTTATCGGACTTGCTTCTTTTCTATTCCTCTCTTTGGGCCTCTTGTACTGCAGCTTTTAGCGGAGTTCCTCTTAGTGTTTTACAACTCAACTGGACTGCGGTTTGCGCTTCAAAAGTTTGAGAGTCTTGGGGTTTTTATTTGTTTTTAGTTTTCTAAAGTTGGGTGTTTTCTCTTTTGTTCAGTTTTGTTTTTGTGGGAAGGACCTCTCATCCTTCTCTTGTTTTCTTCTCTTTCTCTTGTATCTCTTCTTTCTCTTGTATCTTTTCTTCTTTTAATATAATTTTCTTCATTTCTGATAAAAAAAAAAAAAAAAAAAGTAGAGGCTTAACATATAGTGAAACAGGAGATTAAAGAGAAAAAAATAACTGAAGAGGGTTTATTTCCATGAGAGGCATGAGCCCTTCGTGTGAAATCATCATGGTGATGAAAAAAAATGGATCTTTTAGCTTCTCAGCCAAAATTAATCTCATTACTTTCCATTAGTACAATTTGCTTATCTTTTCTCCCAATGTTTGGAAACAGGGGTTGCTGGATGGTCTTGATTGATGCTGCAAAAGGATGTGCAACAAAACCACCTGATTGTCGAAGTATCCTGCAGATTTTGTTGTCATCTCATTCTATAAGGTAGATTTTTGCAGAGAGTTTCATTTCATCCAGGCATGGGCATAAGAGTTTTCAACCTTTACGTATTGGTGTTTCATCTTCACATTGTCTTTGTTTAGCTATTTGGTTATCCGACGGGACTTGGCGCTCTCATTGTTCGAAATGGTAAGTAACTGATTCTGAAAGAATCTAAATTTTTGAAATTATCATCTGATGGTAGTGTCAAAAGTACATTCTCTAAATTTCACGTTCTGTTTCTCTTATACTCTGTGTTATGACTAATCAACTACCACAAAGAATCTAGTCTCTTTCCTTTTTTTTTTCTGATAAAAAATTAATTACATAATGGGCTGAGTTCATTTTTTTTTTCTCTCCTGAAATTGCATTTTCCTTTCTTTTGAAAGGAAATAAATTTGAGCATATGAATGACATTAGTAAAGGAATGTCACCACATATAGTCAAGGAATGACATTGAATTCTTCCTTGTCCATTCTGTTAGCTCATGAGTTCCCTTCTTGATGTGCATTTTAGTTAACAATGTTTTAGTTATTTAATAGGATAGCTTATTTATTTTTATTTTTATTTATTTTTTGTAAGTGCATTGTTCTTCTTGAAGCTTGTAGCCCTTTTGTCTTAGATACTTCATCAAAATAAATCAGAGTTTGAGGTCTCATTTTTAAGTCATCTTTTCCTTGAAAGGGAAGGATCTAATATATTACAAATTGATTGAATGTTGAAGGTAAATCTTCTCTTGATGTCTGTTGGCTTTTCCTTTTCCTTGATCTGTGGAATCTATTTGTATTGCATGGCACTCTCATGCTTTTTTTTTTTTTTTTTGCTACATGTTTACAATTTTTTTTTTTAATAAATATTTTCCATGGCATTGGTCATTAATTCCCTCCAATTTCTTCTTTTAAGTCTTTCTATAATGATCTCTCAAAGAGTCATCTTTCGTCCACATATCCTCAAGTCATTTATAGGGAAGGTTGAAGTTCTTTGAGAATTCAAAGCCTCTCCATTGTTAGAAAAATAAAAAGGTTTTTAGCATTTATATTGGTTAGGAACTTAGGAGGCCTTATAAAGCCATTAATCTTGAGTTTTCTAAGACAGTAGAGAGATGACAAATCATCCATTGTTGGATTGTCAATTGCCTTTGGGTTGCGACATAGAGTGTTTGAATGAACTAGTATGTTGTGCTTTTTTAAAGACATTGTGGACATGATAGTGATAGCTTTCCATGGGCTTGCAAGGAAACTCAGGAGGCAAGTAGTGTGCAAGAGAGGTATGTATTCTTTAGGTGATTTGGCTTGAGCTGAATGGCTAGATTTTTTTGATGATGGATGGAAGACTATTGATGACCTATGGTAAGGATGTACCTTCCTTTGGATTAAGCATGTTATCTTACTTTCTCAACTGTCTGTCACTGCAGAGTTTCAGGGTATTCCCATTAGGATGGAGTGTGCTGTGATTACTTGAGACCCACTAAAGCTGGTGCTTAGTGGATGATGCCTTCACTAGGGTGCCTTAAACTAAATTTTAATGGTTGTTCTCTAGGAAAAACAAGGTAAAAATGGAAATTGAGGGAATTCTTACAAAACAGTGTGGGCAGAGTGATTAGTGTTCTCTAAACCTAAAGCCTCTTTGTTGGATGTTTTATAAATTGCTCTACTTCTGTCCCTTTCTTATTGTCTCTGGTTTGGTCGTCATCCTTTTAATTCGTTCCTGTTTTATTATTACAATGTTTTGGGATTCCTATTGAAGAAAGAATCTCATTCCTGTTGTGCAAATATTTATGACTAAATTAATAGGTATCCTAGAATCGCTTGGAGTGGGGCACATGCAATTAGTAATTGATGGGCATATAATTCTTGAGAGTCAATTAAACAATTTTTTATTCATTACATGCAAGTATTCATACTAAAGTGATTTATAGTATTAACTGTGCATAGACTTTCTGTGTTCGATTTTCTGTCTATGCAATTATCTGGAAGAATTTTCTTTTTTCTTTTTTTCATTTTCTATTTTTGTTTAATAGAATGTTATCTGATTAATAAAAAACTCCAAAACTTCTATTTTTATCCTGTTGAATTAAACTTTGAGGAGAAATAACAAACTTTTTCCTAATTTTTCTTTTTGTATATTGCAATACTGCAGAAGCTGCCAAGTTGTTGAAGAAGACCTATTTTAGCGGAGGTTTGTGTTTATATATATATGTGTGTATGTGTGTACGTGTGTGTGTGTGTGCATTTGCAATTAATGTTTACTTCTTATATTGTTTATGTTGGTTCATGATAAAATTTCCAGGTACGGTGGCAGCCTCCATTGCTGATATTGACTTTGTTAAAAGAAGAAATGACATTGAGGAGCTGTTTGAGGATGGCACCGCATCATTCCTAAGTATAGCATCTATTCGACATGGGTTCAAATTACTCAACACTATAACTATTTCTGCAATATCACGGTATGTGAAATATTAGTTATTTCAATCAATAGCATCATAGAAGAACAGAATAACCCCCATATATATTATACATGTATATATATGTGTGTCTGTGTGTGTTTACATATTTATATATGTTAGACATATATGTTAGTGCAGTCTGTAGTTGATGGCGTGTCATTCTCTGCTGAAGGGAGAAAGGGGAGAGCAGACTGTGCAGCTGGCAGCACTGAAAAGGGGCTGTGAGTGTGTTAGAGCAAGGCAGTGTTGGGGGGAGTCCAACTGTAGGTGGAAGAGACATCGCAGATGAGGTGTCCCTGAGGGGAGATCAGAGTGTGGCTGGGTATGGGCACAAGGTTTTGGGTCAACAGGCAGTGGTTGAGGCCCAGTCCTTGCAAATCTTTTCAGGTAATGAGGCCCAGGTGTTTAGAGGCCCTGTGGAGGGGGCAAAGCCCAGGAGGTGTTTTAGCTTAGGTCAGGCTGTGTTGGAAGGGGTTGGAAGCAGGTTCTTCTCTATTCTTAACATGGGCCAAAGACTTTGGGGAGTGAAGGCCCCCCTTGGCCTTTTCAAAGGGATTAAGGCTCCTAGGGAGTCCCAAATCACTGTGGAGTGGAGAGTTGACAAGGGGCTTTTCTGTGGGGTCGAGAGTGATGCGATGCTGTCAGTTTGGTTTCCGGTGAGCTGCCGCTTAGAGATCACAGATGAAGCTCCATTGGTTGAGGTATCCAGGTACCCTGGTTCTTTTCACTGGTCTTTCTTATCCTTGAGGGTTTGAGATTCTTATTCTTCTCCTTTCTCCAAGTTAGATTGGGCCTTGGTTGTTTGTGAGAGTGATTCCAGTGGCTGTTGTGGCATGAAGGACATGGAACATGAGGCTAGCCTTGATCCTTTGAGGATTATCTTGGTCGATGGGAGTGCCTTAGGTTGTACAATAAGTGTGAAGCAGGAGTGTGTTGAGGGGAGGGTGGAGGGGGTGGGATGACTTTTAGATTGTTGGTCCTCGAGTTGTTTGGCAAAGTTTAGCAATTTGTTGGGTATGCTGATAGAGGGCTTTGAGGGGGAGATTCTAAAACTGCTTAAGAGGATGAAAATGTGAAAAAAGCAGAAGAGGTCAGGTGGTTGGCAAAGGGAGGAAAAAATCGGTGTCTTCAAGGTTTGAAAGGGAACTTAAGAAGCTAGAGTGTTCTGTGAACTACTATGGAACAGGTTGTGAGAGTGGGCTCGACAGGGAAGGTGGGGTCATAGCTTCAGGTTACAAATGAAGTTAAAAATTTTATCCTAGAATGTGAGAAGGGTTGATACAAATGAAAGGAAGGTTATTAAGTCCATGATTAAATCTCAAATGGTGGACTTGGTTTGTTTGTTGGAAACCAAAATTTAAGAGATGTCTACTAGGTTGGTGCGGAGTTTAGAAGTGATAAGATGCTTAGATTGGGTAGTAGTGAACTCGAGGGGTGCAACAGGTGAGGTTTTGGGATAATAGGGTGCTTAAGTTAATTGGAATAGAAGTGGGTCAATTCTCAATTAATCAGTCCAAGTCCAGGCTTGATTGCTTCTTGGTCTCTAAGGGTTAGGAATGTCACTTAAGTGGGGTTGTGCAGAGTGTCTTTACTTAGATAGATGTTTGATATCTTTCCCATTTTACTAGATGGGGGTGGGTTGAGGAGAAGGCCCTCTTCTTTCAGATTTGAAAACATGTGGCTAAACGAGGAGGGCTTCAAAGATTTGTTGAAAAGATGGTGGTTTGGGTTCATTTTAGTGGTTCTTTTAGCTTCATTTTGGTTGCAAAATTGAATGCTTTAAAGTCTAATTTGAAAATTTGGAACATAGAAAGTGTTTGGCAAGGCTGAAGTCAAAAAGGTTTTGGCCTTGCACCAAGTGGCTTTTTAGGATTCTAAGGAGAGGTTTAGTGCCTTGAATCTGGAGGAGGTGGAAGCTAGAAACAAAGCAGGGGAAGATTTAAAAAAATGAGTCCTTTTGGAGGAAATTTCCTAGAGGTAGAAATCAAGGGAAGTGTGGCTAAAGGAGGGTGACAAAAACACTATGTTCTTCCATAAAATGTCTAATGCCCACAAAATGAGGAACTTTGTGGCCATGATTAAAATTAATAGAATTTGGCTTTAAGAGGAGAATGAAATAAAAGATGGGGTGCTTTGAGCCTTTCGAAATCTATTGTTTGATTCAAGGGACTAGAGACCCAACATAAACGACTTGCATTCAAGGGTTTAGGAGCTTAGGATGTTGTAATGCTAAAGGACCTGTTCTCAAAGGAAGAGGTATTCTTCGCCTTTTTGGACCTTAGAGGGAACAAAGTGCCAAGTTTGGATGGTTTTCCTACGTTATTTGGAAGTTTTGTTGGGATTTTGTGAAGGAAAAGGTTTTGGGTTTTTTTTATAGACTTCCATGAGTAAGGCAGATTTTTAAAGAGTTTGAATGCAACTTTTTCTATTTTTAATTCCAAAAAAGGGGGAGCTGAAGATCTTAGAGATTTTCAGCCCATTAGTTTAGTGGGTGGACTGTATAAATTGTTGGCTAAAGCATTAGCCAATAGAGTAAAGGAGGTGGTGGGAAAAGTGGTGTACAAGTCCTAAAATGCTTTTTGTGGGGGGTAGACAAATTTTGGATGCGGGTTTTGAGGAGAAGAGGATTGGTTGGATGATGTGGTTCATTTCTATAGTTAAGGTTTTTTGTCCTTGTCAATGGCACCCTAACTGGTGTTTTTCAAAGCTCTAGGGGTTTGAAGTAGGGGGATCCCCTCTCGCCCTACTTATATGTGATTGCTATGGAGGCTCTTGGCTGCCTTCTCAAGAAGGTTGAGATTGGAGGTTTTTTGTTGGGCTATTAGATGGGGGGCAAAGGCGGTGTAAGGGTACAAATCTCTCACTTGTTGTTTGTCGATGATACGCTTGTTTTTTGTGAGGCTTCATAGGATTAATTGACTTATTTAAATTGGGTGCTTATGTGGTTTGTGGCCATATCAGGTTTGAGAATTAATTGGGATAAAAGCAAGCTTATTCTAGTGGGAAGGGTGGATAACTTAGGAGAGATGGCCTTAGAGTTTGGTTGAAAGGTGAGTGCTCTTTGTTAATCTTACTTGGGGCCTTAGAGTTTGGGTGCCTTGTTTAAATCTGTGGTGACTTGGGATGGGGCGGAAGAGAGATTTTGTAAAAGGTTGGCCATGTGGAAAAGACGTTATATCTCAAAAGGAGGGGGAATTACTCTTATTTCAAGCACCCTTTCTAGTGTGCCTATATACTTTATGTCTTTGTTTTGCATGCTAAAGTTGATCAAATTGAGGTTAGAGTAGATTTAGAGGAATTTTCTATGGGTGACGGGGTCCTCATTTGGAAGCCATATTTAGTTTGGTGGGTTATTGTTTGTTCAAATAAAAGGAAGGGGGGCTTGGGTGTTAGTGTCTTTCAGCACTTAACAAGACTCTTCTCTGTAAATGGAATTGGCGTTTTGATGAAGGAGGAGGGACCCTTTGGAAGTAAGTTATTATTGGGAAGTATGGGAAAGAAGAAGGGGGTGGCGCTCTAGTGAAGTGAGGGAGGGGTATGGTGTTAGGTTATGGAAAAACATAAGGAAGGATTGAGATATTTGGAGTAGTAGAATTTCTTTTTTCATGGGTAATGGTCAAAGGGTGAGGTTTTGGAAGGACAAATAGTGTGGAGATGAATTGTTGTGTATTACCTTCCCTTCTTCATTTGCCTTAGCTAAGAGGAGTGGGTGACAAATGTGTGGAATTCTTCGTTGGCTAGACTCCTTGCTTCTCTAGCCCCTTTAATGATTGGGAGGTGGAAAGTGTGGGGTGGTTTGTTTTGAGATTTCAAGAGCAGAGGGTGTGTATAGGGATGAAGAAGATAGGGTGCTTTGGCGAGAGACAAAGAGTGGGAAATTTTTAGTCAAAACCCTCTATTTCGCTTTGGAGCTTGGAAATTCAGTCTCTTTCCTGAGGAGCATCATTTGGAACTCCTAGGTGTCGCCTAAGGTGGGCTTGTTTGCTTGGGAGGCGACATGGGACAAGGCCTTAACCTTGGATCAGATTCAGAGGAGGGGGTGGTCTTTAGCAAACAAATGTTTCTTTTGCTATAATGAAGAAGAATCCATTGACCTCATCTTTGTTCATTGTGTAAAGGTAAGAGTTATATGGCAGTTGCTTTTTGCTCTTTTTGGCATGTCTTGGGTGCTCTCTTCTTTGATTGGAGATACCCTTCTAGACTAATATGCTTCTTTTGTGGGCAAAAAGCATTAGAAGATTTGGATGGCAGCCTCCTTGTGCATCTTGTGGACAGTTTCGAAGGAAAGGATCAAAATTGCTTTTTAAAACTAAAGGCCGAAAAACTCTTTTGTTTGTATTTTGTGGTCGTGGACTAAGTTGTTTATAGACAATGGTCCTTTATCTTTAATTAGCTTCATTGATTGGTTGGGTTCTTGTTGAGAGCAGATGTTGTTTTTTGTAGCCCTTCCTGTTTTTGCATCCCTTCCTTTTTGTTGGTTGTGCCTTGTGGTGATATATACTTTTGTATACTTTGGGATACTCAATTGATGCCTCCTTTTTGTATATATACCTTTTTTACCTATATAAAAAAGAGAAAAAGAAAAAAAAAAAGGTAAAGGGCAGTTCTTCCTAGCTGACAATATTGGCCGATAACTTTGCTGCTGATTACTTCTGTTTAAAATTTTGATTGTAGTACATTTTTTAAAAGTAAATTGTCATTATTAATTTGGAGGAAATTTTTTATCTATTACTACGCTGTAATGACTTAGCTTTCCCTTGAATACTACTGTTTATTTTTTTCAGAAGAACTTCAATTACCAATCTGCTCTGATTTTTGTTTGTTAACAATTCTTTTTATTGATTGGATATCATGATTGTTACCCTAAATGTTACTGTCTTATGATGGATAGTTATATTGCCTTGTTGGTTCTGATGCTGGTGCTTGGAATTTACTTTAGGGGGAAACTTTTAACAATAATAAGATCAGTGCTTTTGAACTAGTAACAAATACAGAAGTGTAAATGTTGCTTGATATTTTTCTTTGATATGATAACCTTATTATCAACTCTTTCTCAATTGATGTAATAAAGAATGTCTTCTTTTGTGTCAACCATCTTTTATACAAGATCATCAATTCCTTGCACTCTTAAAGCCTCACTGATAGAGATATAGATAGTGTAAGTTTAAAGTTTATTATAAACTTCCATGTGCTTTATTGCAGAAAATTTTTGGATAAAATTGTGAGACATGCCGCACCAAGAAGTAACTCTGCTCACCCTAATGAACAAATTACTTTAACTCTTGAAGTCGCATGTCTCTGATAACATAGAATAACTCAACTCAATAGTAATGTAGGTTTCTGATTCCATAGATTTACGCTATAGTTAACCTCCAGTTAGAAAGGTTTGATCCATATTGGAAATTTCAAATACATTTGTTTCGCTTCATATGTTTGTTCAGAATAATCCATCTTTCACAAGTATCTCAAGTACATTAAAATTATAGATGAGGACATGTTTACTTAAGATAATTTACGTCACAATGGCAACCTTTAGATAGGCTTCAACAACAACATTTTCCCACAATCACAGAAGTGAACTCCAAAGGACATTCATTCTCCTTTATATTACATGTCCTAAGGCAATTAAACTTGCCTTGGATATTAATAAACCTATCTGTGTAACCTAGATTTGCCTCCTGATTTAGGATCCTAGTCTCCAAAAAGGCTCCAATGTATTTATTTTTGTTTAAGCCCATCATTTATGTTGTACTAAGATTCTTCATTAAAAAAATCATATCATACTAAAGTTGAGATACATGAATTTCCGTTGTTGAAGATACTAATGATCCTTGATTTGCTGGTTGAAATGATGCTACAGCATGTACTGGGATATTATTTTATGATTGATATAATTGGTTTCCTTCCTTTTCTTAGGAGTTCACAAGTTTCTTTCAATGTTTTGGGTTTTCGATGTGTGAAAAATGTAGACATCTGTATGCCGCATTTCTTTTTTCATCCTTTGAATGAATTTACAATGTTTGGAAAAATAAATAGAGATTATGCCTAGATAGCACAGGATCATACTGTTAGATTTGTGTTCTCATTTCTTTTACTGCCACTTCGAGTTCAGTTGAAATTGTGTGCTGGAATTTGGAATATAATCCATTTTTAACATCAGTATATATCAGAGTTACCTTCCCCCTTGTTAAGTTGGTATCTTTATTTCTGTCATCCATGTCGTCAAAAAGAAAGCCAAGAACGCACATTCATGTACTATATATTGATTGAATATTCAAGCTTCAGGTGGTACATGATGTTCTAACTTAGGCAATATCTTATTACCTTGAAGGCACACATCATTACTTTCCACATATGTGAGGAAACAGCTCTTGGCCTTAAGGCATGACAATGGATCTGGTGTCTGCGTGCTTTATGGGGGATTCAATTCAGAGGTTTGTTTTGTATTAAAATTGATTCAGTAAGCTGAAATGTAATATTGAACTTGTGTCCTTTTTCTCATTTGCTAGTTTAGCCAACCAAAAAAAAAAAAAAAAAAGAAACCTATAAATTCAATAAATACGCACACACACACAAAGAGAGAGAGAGAGAGATAAGAAATCATAACAATTATTCTCTAATATGGAAAATTTACTTAAACATGGATCCTAATATGTTTAACATACATGAGCACTAATGTTGCATGGGTTTCGGTATGGGTGTTGAGTGTGGGTGTGTGTCTAGCTGTTTGATTCTTTATATCCTAAATCTTTTGATATGGGGCTTGGCCTAAAAATGATCTTCAATGGTACTTGGATATAACATAATAATGAGAAAAAAATCAATTGAAAGTCAATTAGAAGCAAATAATTAACATATCCTTGACAAAAACTATATGCTCTCTCTCTCTCTCTATATATTTTTTGAATCTCATAGTAACTCACTTATTCTATGGGCCATCACTTGAAAATTTGCCTCTATACTAGATCTAGCCACTATATGTTTTCATTTCTACAAATGACTAAGAGGGTGTTTGGTAAATCAACTTAATAACTTAATATGACTTAATGACTTAATTTAAGTCAATAATTAGATTAAGTATGTTTGATCAAATAATATCACAGCTTAAAGTAAAAAATAACTTTAAGTATTAAGTCAAAATGACTAACTTATTCTTAATCCCAAATGTCTTTTACCTCATTTACCCATGTTTAGTAAAAATATATTTTATGATTATGACTTTACATTCACAACTCATCTTTTGTGGTAAATATTTTTGTAGTTATCTCATGTTTCTACAATACTTTAAATATGAATGTTTAACAAATAAATTTATTACCTAAGATTAGTGAAAATATAAATTTTAGTTAAAATTAACGATGGTAAATATGTCAATTTAATGATTTAAGTTAACTTTACCAAACAACCTTAATATTTAAAGTAAAAAATAAGTAATAAGTTTTAAGTCAACAACTTATACCAACCACCTAATTAAATAAATATGAAAAAAAAAATTTTAAAAATAGGATTTTTTTAAGTAATTACAAAAATATGACGTTTTTAAGATTGTCTTTTCAATAAACAATTTTACATACAAAAATCATTTTTTTCAAAATGGGATTTTAGTATGAGCACAATTTATAAATTTGTATTGAAATTGTTTTTTTAAAAGATGAATTTGACGTGAATAGTTGTAAGGTAAAATCTTCTTTTTAAAGCACAATTTTAGTATGAACACAATTTATAAGTTTGTGCTAAATCATTTTTCAAAAGATTTTGACATGAATATAAAGTGCTATATTTTCGGAAATAGATTTATAGCTACCATTTGTTTAGAATTTTTTCAAAAACAGATGTAATTGTGAAAACCCCCCATAAAAAAGTGTAAGAACCTAAAGTTGACTTACTATTGACCATTGATATGTCCAATGAACATTTATATGAGCCTCCAAGTTAAGTCTTGTAAATTTTCAAAAAATGATCCCCTTTCCTGGAATTGATTTTAGATATCTAAGGATCTTATGAATTGCTCCTAGATGTAGCTCTTTTGGATAATGCATGAATTAACTTACAACTCAAGTTGCATAGGCTACATTTGCTCTTGTATGAGACAAGTAAATTAGCTTCTCTGCTAATTTTTGACATGTGTCTCAATCAACAACATCAGATTTTACCTTTATGATTTTGATCAATAAGTGAGTTATCCCATTTTTGTTCGTTGATGACACTCTTGTATTTTGTGAGGTCTCTTAGGATCATGTAACTTATTTATGTTGGTTGCTTATTTGGCTTGAGACCATTTCAGGGTTGAGAATTAATTTGGATAAAAACAAGTTAATTCTAGTGGAAAGAGTGAATAATGTAGAGAAGCTGGCTTTAGAGTTTGGTTGTAAGATGCGAAGTCTACCTTCCTCTTATTTGGGGCTCCCTTTAGGTGCTTCGTTTAAGTCCATGGCAGCTTAGGATGGAGTGGAGGAGTGGTTTTGCAAGAGGTTGGTCATATGGAAGAGATAATACATTTCCAAAGGAGGGAGAATTATCTTGATTCGAACACTTTGTCTAGCTTGCCTATTTATTTCATGTCTTTGATTTGCATGTCAAGGATGGTTAAATTCATGTTAGAGCAAATTTGGAGGGACTTTCTATGGAGAGGTGGGGCTCTTGAGCAGAAACCTCATTTAGTAAGATGAACGACTGTTTGTTTAGACCAAAGGAATGAGGGTTGGGGCATTAAATGTCTCTCTACTCTCAATAAAGCTCTTATTTACAAATGGAGTTGATGTTTAGCAAATGAGAGAGTTGCCTTTTGGAATTAAGTGATCAGTGGAAAGTATGGGGAAGAAAGAGGGGGGTGGTATTTTAGGTAAGTAAGGGAGGGGTATGGTGTTAGGTTGTGGAAAGCAATAAGGAAGGATTAGGACCTTGTGAGTAGTAGGCTTTCCTTCTTATTGGGTAATGGGTGGAGGGTGAAATTTTGGAAGGATAAGTGGTGTGGGGCCACTCCTTTGTGTGTCTCCTTCCTTTCTTTGTTTGCTTTAGCTGTTTCCAAGGAAGCATGGGTGAAGGCTGTTTGGAATTCCTAAATGGTAGGGAGGAGCTGGAGCCCCTGTTTCTCTAGACCTTTCAATGATTGGGAGGTGGATTATGTGGAGAGATTTTTGTTGAGTTTGCATGGGAAGAGAGTACATAGGGATGAGAACTACAAGGTGCTTTGGAAGGATAAGTGGTGTGGGGCCACTCCTTTGTGTGTCTCCTTCCTTTCTTTGTTTGCTTTAGCTGTTTCCAAGGAAGCATGGGTGAAGGTTGTTTGGAATTCCTAAATGGTAGGAAGGAGCTGGAGCCCTTGTTTCTCTAGACCTTTCAATGATTGGGAGGTGGATTATGTGGAGAGATTTTTGTTGAGTTTGCATGGGAAGAGAGTACATAGGGATGAGAACTACAAGGTGCTTTGGAAAATGACAAAGAGCAGCAAGTTTATAGTTTAGTTTGTTTACAATGTCTTAGAGTTAGATAGTTCAATTTCTTTTCCAATGAAAATCATTTCGAATTCGTGGGTTTAAAAGTGAGCTTCTTTGCTACGGAGGCAACATGGAGAAAAGGTTTAACCTTAGACCAAATTTGGAAAAGAGGATGGTCCTTAGCGAATAGATGTTATCTTTGCCAAGTAGATGAAGAGTCCATAGATCACATCCTCTTCCACTGCGTAAAGATAAGAGTTTTATGGGAAATGCTCTTTGTTCTTTTTAGAGAGACATTTTTGGGTTGTTATGGTTCATTTGTGGGCAAAAAACATAAGAAAGTTTCGAGAGCAGACCCCTTATGCATCTTTTGGATGGTTTGGAAGGCAAGGAATAGAATTGCTTTTGGAGATGATGTGCTTTCCATTCAAAGGCTAAAAGGCTCTTTTGTTTGCTTCTTTGGTCGGAAACTAAGATGTTTGTAAATGATGGTCCTTCAATGCTATTTCGTTTCATTGATTGATTGGGCTCTTGTTGAGGGTGGGGTTGTTGTAGTTCTTCTTGTTTTGCAACTTCTTTTTTGCTTGAGCTACTTGGGGGTGGGTGTATTTATCCTGTATACCTTGGGTAGCTCCTTTGGCGCCTCTTTATAATATATATTATTCTTTATCTATCAGAAAAAAAAAAAAATGATTTTGATTAATAAGAGTATCAGATGGTTTACACCTAAACATTCTTGCTTCTTTGAGTAGATCAAGGATAGTTTCTGTTGTGAGAGGAAGATCCCACTTTTTGAGTGAAACACTTCAATTCCCAAGAAATACTTTTATCTCCTAAGATCTTTTTATCTCAAACTTTTAGGCAAGATGATCTTCAACTTGCTCAACTGTTCCAAATCAGTTTCAGTTACTCTGATGTCATCAACATAAGCTATCAAAGTCGTCACTTTTCTTTTAGTTGAATGCTTTCTAAACAACGTGTGATCTCCTTTACTTTGATACTACATTTTCACCATTGTTTTAATGAATCTCCTAAATGAACCTCCAGTAGATTGTTTAAGTTCGTACAAAGCTTTCTTGAGACTACACTATCCCCATTGAAGTTCTCATCTAAACTGGGTAGCATCTCCATATACACCTTTGCTGCACATGCATTTACTAGTGTACCTGATTCTTCTAATATGGCACTATTGAAGCAGTCACTCAATATATTCAACCTTGAAACTTGTTTGAACCACGTCCATTAGAAATTTAAGTTTAGAGTAAAGAAATATCAAACGAGTATCCATTGTCTCCATTTCTAGTTCCATAGAACTTAATCTTTTCAATTCTTACTCTATGCCATGAGTTCTTCATATGCCATGGTCCCCTTGTCTGCCATGGTCCCTTATGCACCACGATCCTTTGTGTGCCTGTGCACCATGATCCCTTGTGCATCACAGTGCCTCATGCACCATGGGCACTCCTTATTAGCCTTCTAGTAGATCTTCATAGATTTAACCATTAAGTATTTTACCATTTCCTCCTTTAAAGATTCAATAAGTGTGTGGGAGGAGCTACATTTATTCTAGAATAACAAAGTACATGCTTCATTGTATCTCATTCCAATTAGAGAACAATTATTTTCACCTTCGACAAAAATTCTTGTTGCAATCCTCTTTTGTGTTCCTTTCTCCTTAGTTCTTCTAGAAATCTTCACCTTGGTGTTTTCAGAAATGTCCGACATAGCTCTGATAAAATATTATTTCTCTTACTCATGATATATGGAATCACAACAATTTATATTGAAACTTATACAACCAGAAAAAGGACAGAAAAGAACACACAATCAGGAAGCTAACTATAATCAAGCACACTAAAAAATCAAGAAGAAAATAAAGGGTCAGCTAATAGAAGAAGCAACTAAATATTTTACAAATATATTCAGAATGTCTTGTGCATTTGTGAGATTTTGTCAACTTTTCACTTAGAAATTGTTACCTAATTACTAGGAAATACCCACTTGATTCTTGAACAATGTATGTATAAGAAACAAATTTTATCAACACACACAATATTTTTATCGAAAACAAGATCATATTAAAAGAGAAATGTAGAAAGGATGGATGTGATGTCTTTCAGGTGAACCAACAGAAGAACAAACAATGTATATATATATATGTATATATATGTATATATATATGTATATATATATATATATATATATGTATATATATATGTATATATATATATGTATATATATGTATATATATATATGTATATATATGTATATATATATATATATATACATATGTATATTTAAAACCCAAGGGGTATACACAAGAAGGTGACTTAGGTTAAAAGAAAATCCTCCACTAAAGGACTCTGATGCTTTGGCTCATTCCTTTGTCAGTTGATCTGCCCTGTGGGCAGACCTACGTCTCTAGAAGAACGAGCACCTGATACTTTGTAAGATCAATGAATCCTATGAATATAAACATTTTGTTTCCAAGACCCCCTCTTCCCCTTGGATACTCGAGAGAATAATAGTTGAATCTTCTCCTTATGTATATTTCAAGGACCCAAAGTCAATGCCTCAGTGCGAGAGGTATAGATGGCTTGTCCTCGGGGAAAATGGCTCAAGTGCGAGAGGTTTTATGCTCTATGGATATAAAGGTTTATTCCAGGAGGAAGAACAGAAGTTCCACAGGTAATTGAGACTTGTTGGAATTGGTTTGGGTGGTTAGGGCCTGTGAGTTTCCCCATGAAAATTATCAGTTGGAACACTAGGGGTTTGGGGTCTAGGAATAAGCGTAGGGTGGTTAAAGATTTTCTGAGGTCAGAGAATCCGGATGTAGTGATGATTCAGGAAACAAAAAAGGAAAAATGTGATAGAAGGTTTGTGGGTAGTGTCTGGACGGTCAGAAATAAGGATTCGGCTGCTCTTCCGACGTGTGGGGCTTCAGGTGGGATTTTGATCATTTGGGACTCTAAGAAACTGAGTAGTGAGGAGGTGGTAATAGAATCCTTCTCGGTCTCAGTCAAGTTTGCTATGGATGGTTGCGGTCCTCTTTGGATTTCTGCAGTTTATGGCCCAAACAGCCTCTCACTTAGGAAGGATTTTTGGGTGGAACTTTTTGACATTTTTGGCTTATCTTCTCCGTTATGGTGTGTGGATGACGATTTTAATGTCATAAGAAGAAGTTCAGAAAAATTGGGGGGTTCAAGTCTAACTTCTTGCATGAAGGACTTTGATAGTTTTATAAGAGAATGTGAATTGCTTGATCCACCTTTACGGAACACATCATTCACTTGGTCAAATTTACAAGAGTCTCCCGTGTGTAAGAGATTGGACCGTTTTCTTTACTCAAATGAATGGGGGCAGCTCTTTCCCCAAGGCCTTCAAGAAACCCTTCCTAGAAGGACCTCAGATCATTGGCCAATTGTTTTGGATACTAACCCGTTCAAGTGGGGCCTTACACCTTTTAGGTTTGAGAATATGTGGTTGCAACATCCTAGTTTCGAGGAGAATTTTAGAAATTGGTGGAGTGGTTTTCAAGGAAATGGGTGGGAAGGTCACAAGTTCATGAGGAGATTACAGTTTGTCAAAGCCAATTTGAAAGAGTGGAATAAGGTTTCTTTTGCAGAGCTAAATGAAAGGAAAAAAAGCATTCTCAATGATTTAGCTAACTTTGATGCCATTGAGCAAGTAGGGGGTCTCACTCTTGATCTTTTAGTTCAAAGAGCCTAAGAAAAGGGGAGCTAGAGGAATTAGTTTTGAGGGAAGAAATTCATTGGAGACAAAAAGTTAGGGTGAAATGGGTTAAGGAAAGGGATTGTAACTCAAAGTTTTTTCATAAAGTGGCTAATGGCAGGAGAAACAGAAAATTTATCAAGATGTTGGAGAATGAAAGGGGCTTAGTGTTGAATAATGCCGAGAGTATCACAGAGGAGATTTTACTTTACTTTGAAAAACTCTATGCGAGTCCTATAGGAGAGTCCTGGAGCATTGAAGGATTAGATTGGTCCCCTATCTTGGAAGAGAGCGCGGGTAGGTTGGATTCCCCTTTCACTGAAGAAGAGATTTCTAAGGCCATTTTTCAGTTGGATAGGGATAAGGCATCGGGGCCAGACAGCTTTACCATTGCAGTATTTCAGGATTGTTGGGATGTGGTCAAGGAAGATTTAGTGAGAGTGTGTGCAGAGTTTCATAGGAGCGGAATCATCAATCAAAGCACTAATGCCTCCTTCATAGTTCTGTTATCCAAAAAGAGTTTGACAAAGAAAATCTCAGATTTTAGACCCATTAGCTTGATCACTAGTCTCTACAAGATAATAGCCAAAGTGCTATCAGGGCGATTAAGAGGAGTTCTTCATGAAACCATCCACTCTACTCAAGGCGCTTTTGTTCAAGGGAGACAAATTTTGGATGCGGTTCTCATAGCCAATGAGATAGTGGATGAGAGAAGACGATCTAGGGAGGAAGAAGTCGTCTTCAAAATTGACTTTGAAAAGGCTTACGATCATGTGAATTGGGATTTTCTGGATCATGTGTTGGAGAAGAAGGGTTCAGTCCTAGATGGAGGAAGTGGATGAGTGGTTGTTTGTCCTCGGTATCTTTTGCTGTCTTGGTGAATGGAAACGCTAAAGGGTGGGTTAAGGCATCTAGAGGTTTAAGACAAGGAGACCCTTTATCCCTTTTTTTGTTCACTTTAGTTGCAGATGTTCTGAGCAGGATGCTATTGAGAGCAGATGAAAGAAATTTGTTGGAGGGTTTCAGGGTGGGTAGAAACAGAACTAGGGTATCCCATTTGCAATTTGCAGATGATACCATTTTCTTTTCTAACACTAGGGGGGAAGAATTGCAGACTCTCAAGAGTCTTTTGTTAGTGTTTGGGCATATTTCTGGGCTCAAGGTCAACCTTGACAAAAGTAATCTTTATGGCATCAATCTTTATCAAAATCATCTTTCTAGATTGGCTAAGATGCTTGATTGCAAGGCTGCTAGTTGGCCTATACTATATTTGGGTTTTCCCTTGGGAGGGAACCCTAAGGCAAGTGGCTTTTGGAATCCAGTGGTTCAGAGAATCTCAAGAAGATTAGATGAGTGGCAAAAAGCTTACTTATCTTTTGGAGGTAGGATAACTCTTATCCAATCTTGCTTCACCCACATGCCTTGTTACTTCTTATCCTTGTTTAAGATATCTGCTTCAGTGGCTGCAAAAATTGAGAGGTTGCAAAGGGATTTTTTATGGTCAGGGGTTGGGGAAGGCAAAAGAGATCATTTAGTTAGCTGGGATGTAATGTGTAATCCGAAGGCAAAAGGGGGCTTGGGTTTTGGGAAGATTTCACTAAGGAATATTGCTCTGTTAGGGAAATGGTTGTGGAGATACCCTAGAGAGGGTTCAGCTCTATGGCATCAGGTCATCTTAAGCATTTTTGGATCACACTCTAATGGTTGGGATGTTAACACTTTAGTCAGATGGTCACATCGTTGTCCTTGGAAGGCTATTGCACAAGTCTTTCAGGAATTTTCCATGTTAACTCGGTTTGTGGCAGGAAATGGGGATAAAATTTGGTTCTGGGAAGATCTGTGGTGGGGGGACCAACCTTTGGGATCCCAATATCCAAGACTATTTAAAGTAGTCTTGGATAAAAATATTCCTATTTCTTCGATTCTCGGTTCTTCTCGTCCTTTATCTTGGAACTTTAATTTCCGTCGTAACCTTTCAGATCTTGAGATAGAAGACTTAGAAACCCTCATGCGGTCACTTGATGGTTTGCATCTATCACCTTCGGTTTCAGATGCTAGATTTTGGCCTTTATCTTCCTCTGGGATTTTTTTAGTCAAATCTTTCTTTCTAGCCTTATCCCAATTTTCTGGTTCTCCTCAGGTTTTTTCTTCTAAGTTTGTATGGAAATCTCAAGTCCCTTTCAAAGTGAGGTCTTTCGTCTGGTTAATGGCACACAAGAAGGTAAATTCTAATGGCATGCTACAACTGAGAAGACCCTACAAAGCCTTTAGTCTTGATATTTGTATTCTGTGCATGAAGCATGGGGAATCAGTAGATCACCTTTTCCTACATTGCTCCTTGACGACCGGGTTATGGCATAGATTATTTCAGTTAGCCAAGATGGATTGGGTCCCCTCGAGGAGCATCTTTGACATGATGTTCATCAACTTTAATGGTTTTGGAGCCTCTAAGAAGGGGAGAGTCTTGTGGCAAGTTGCAAGCATCGCTATAATTTGGGTTGTGTGGCGGGAAAGAAACGCGAGGATTTTTGAGGATAAAGCAAGGAACTCAGAGTATCTATGGGATTCTATTGTTTTCCTTGCTTCTCTTTGGGCCTACTGTTCTAAGGCCTTTAAGGGGACTCCCCTTAATGTGTTACAACTTGACTGGTTAGCGGTGTGTACTCCTTAAGGAGCGGTCCAGTTTAGAGTGTTCGTTTGCTTTATTGTGTACTTTCTTGTGTTTGTATTCTTGTAGTTTAGTTTCTTTGGTGGGAGGATTTCTCATTCTCCTATTGTACTCCTTTTTTCTATCAATATATATCTTTTTCGTTTCCTATCAAGAAAGTCAATGCCTCAGTGAACCCTTGAGCTAAGATTTAGCCTCACTGACTAGTTCAGCTAGCTTGGAGAATGCTTTAATCACATTGCCATCAAATCTCTAATGACATTGCTTATTCCCATAGGACCAGTTGCCTCATGAGCAACCATCAAATTAAATTTAAAACAACTCATCAAGGATGAAGTCCTCTCAATCTGTCTCTCCTTCTAGTAGTGGCTGCTTCCAATTCAGTAAAATTATGCTGAATGAAATTCTCTGTAATGAAACATAAAAATGAAAAACATTCCATAAAGGTGTTTGTTTATCCTAAAAAGTGTCTCAAGCCAAATAATCCAGAAGGTGATGAATAAAGCCCTCAAAGGTGTCCACAAGCTCGCTTCAAGGGTAGTGGGGATGTGCAAGAAACATTGGCTGACTAATATAATGTCAACTATAATTCTGAAGTTATAGATCACCTGAAAAATAAAATGCTCAATTATTTGAATGCAAGTTAAGCAAAAAACACTGATCTCAGAATTGATGCCCTTACACAACATTTCTATTTTTATCAGTTCATTAGTGTTCACCTCCTTATTAGCTACCAACCATGTGAGAGCCTGCATTTTAGTTGGAACTTTAGACTTCCAAATGAAATTGGAAAATGACAAGGTGATTGGAGGATTACTTTAGAACAAGACTAAAAAGAATGATTTCAAGGCAAAGAGTTTCTTAAGATGTTAAGGTTTGACACCTGTCATCAGGAAAAAAGTGGGCACAGGGGCAAAGGTATCTCTTTTATTTCATTCATTCATTTATTTAATCATGCATAGAAGATGAGGACAATTTTGCTTCATTAAAAAGAAATATTGTAATTAAAGAAGGTTGGTATCCTCCAGGTGACAGAAAGTAATGATAGATTTACTATTCTAATATAATTAATCACATTCAATAAAAGCCTATCAAATACTGCTTCAAATCTAAAGGAATTAAAGGTGGGTGGAGTCCCCAGTAAACACATCCAATATAGTTGCTCCTTTCTCTGCCACATGGTCCACTTTGCGATGATGACTCCATATGACATTTTAGCTTATAGCTAGTCATTAGTATTAATGGTGTGAAGAGAGCAGAGGGGGGACAAGTTTTCATTTCTTGATCTCTCAGGTTATTCTGAAAATTAAGATTCTAAAGTTTAGATGATTGAAGATTGGCTGAAAATAGTTAGATCTGATTTCTAGCCTCCAGCATGGTGTGGGGACAGGATAAAAAATGCAAAGTGGTTGGTCCCTCAATTACAAGTTCCCCCAAAAACTAATTTTGGAATCATATCTAATTAACAGATGAAAGGAGAGAAATTCTAGAAATCTTTCTTGTGGACAATGGTGTAAGCCGTATGACCACATTGTTGACATTACACCATTTTGGTTGCAGACCATATGTACTATTGCAAACACTGCCACAATAGGCTACTTTTTGCCAAAGCCAATTACCTGTAAGATTTATATTTCTAAAAGAGATTCCTGTAAGGGCAGACTCCTCTTCACATTTTGACCTAGGAGTGAGTTCTACTTGTAAGGTTATTTTTCTCATGTTTTCCAGCATCATCCAAATGAAATCACATTGAACTCTTTCCATTCTACCCACAAGATGGGGGGACATGGATGAGACAGGACTAGACAAAAGCATTTTTTATACCCAAAGAAAAGAGGCCGTCTTCTACCAACCACTTACTAGAGAATCTTTAGAAAACCAGACACCAGAAAAATGACACCCTAGAATTTCCCCTGAAGGGAGATATAGATAAGACAAGGGCCAAGGGTGCTAGTTCTACAACCCACAAAGAAAGCAAGCATATCTAGATGCTTCTGACCAATGTTGATACCAGTGAAAGTATCTTTGTCAAAGTATCCTTTAAACATCATTCAGCTCAGTTGGCTTGCAGTATGTACACCTCTAGGGTTGGGCTACCATTGAGAGGAGCCTAGCTATTTTTTCAGGAGAGGTTTCTCTGGTACATTCTTTTGTGATGTATCTTTTTGTACAAATCTCCTTGTATAACGGAGGTTTTTAGTGCTTTAGATCAGGTTTGTATATTTGTGAGAAGGATTCCTCATCCCTCTCGTGAAATCTTTATATAATATTAATACAATTCTTGTTTTTGATAAAAAAAAAAAAATTGACTTTGTTCTCTTTGTTTTCTCATTAAAGTGCTCAATAGTTTCATAGAACCAATGTCTTAAAACCAATATTCTCCTCATTGTTAAATGGCTCAATCAAATTTTTTCCCTTCTTCAAAAATTAATTTTGAGAAATATGGCATTGAAAATTTAGTAAAAAAAGGAAGAGTGGAAGTCCACCACAAACATTTGATACATGGTTTGTTAGAATAGTTTCAACTGATCATTTTATATTGTTGATTAACTTAACCAGTCCATTGCAATCAAATTAGACTCTATACAACAGAGTATATACTGGGAGGCAACATCATACAGGATTCAACTTCTTCCTCATCAAGAATCCAAACCAAAACAACAAAAGTTAGGTTTTATGTAACCACCTTGAGATGGGAAGACTGGGTACTTGACAATAATGTTTCTTGATAATGGGAATACTAAACTTGTTTATGAAAGCCTGGGTTATAGGGTGAAGAGATAGTAGTTTGGATAAAAAATTTCCTTAATTCTGTATCATTCACATCTTCCCTTACCTTTTCTCTCAACTGGCTGGTGTAATGGTGAAGTTCCAATTCACTCAATGCATGGTACTCCTTTCAATCTTTCAGGTTCCTCCAACCTAAAAAAAATGAAGGCAGGTTAGAACACAATTTCTGACAGCAGTAAGTTGCTTGCTATCCATTGTCAATAAAAATAGAATAAAGCCTCCCCTTCTCTCCAGAAATCCTTCCCAATCCATATCCATTTCCATCATCTTGCAAAAGAGAGGCTTTTCTCTAATAATATGCAATTGCCCTAATATTATTCCACAGACAAATTGTGACTATGCACTTCACTAGTGTCCTAACTGCATTGCCTCCAATATTAGTATGGATCTCTCTTTCTCTCTCTCTCTCTCTCTCTTTCTCTCCCTGAGTATAATATTGTTCTGCAGAGTCATGAATTTGTGCTTCAATATTATCCTAACTGTATTATCTCCTATACTAGTATGGATGTCTCTCCTTCTCTTTCTCTCTCTCAAAGAAACAGACAAGTCATTAAAAATGAATTGAGGATTCAAAGAAAGATGAACAATCCTAACTTAAAAGCCACAAAGGGAAGCACATCATGGGAGTAGTAGAAAAATAGAATAAGAATACCCAAAAAGAGAGTTTTTTTTCTCATAATTAATATATCTTCCGTTTCTGATAAAAAAAAAAGAAAACAAAAAAAACCAAAAAAAAAAAAAAAAGAGAGAGAAAAGTACTTAGTTACTTAGGGATGGATGAATCCCTAAGAAAAGCCTTTAGCCTATGCTGCCTAGGTTCAAGTATGGGTGTGTCTAGGTATCTGATTCTTCGCAACTCAAATTTTTTAGGATATGGACACTCAAATAAAAAGGATCCAAAAAACAGGTATGAGCATTGGGATACAACATAATGAAAGAAAATCGGTTAAAAATAAAGTGGAAGTGAAGATATTCTTTTTAAAAGCTTCCATTTTTACTTCGAATACCTTTTTCATCCTCTTATTTCCAAATATTCTTACAAAATTCAATTTTCAGCTTACTCATCTTTTTCTCAAATGTAATTATTATTGATAGTTGAAAGAATAAAAGGATATTAATGAAAAAAATCAAATAGAAATTAACCCTGAGGGGTAGCTCAGTTGGTCCGGCCTTGGGTTTGCTCCCCAATGGTCACCAGTTCGAGTCCCCTCAGGGCCACTGGAGGTTTATCCGGTCATTAATTTCAGGGCCCCGTGGGATTAGTCGAGGTGCACGTAAGCTGGCCCGGACATCCACGGTTATCAAAAAATAAAAAAAATAAAATAGTTCTGACTAGGATCCAATACCCACAGCCATGTCATATCATATGGACATAGGTATGTTGGGTGAAATTGAAGGATCCAGGTGTAATAGCCTTCAGCAGTGGGGAACCTTGGTTGCTCAACCATTTTGTTATCTGATTGGTTAATCTAGGAATCCAAGTGAATTGTAATCCATACCCTTGAACAGATCAATTATTTTGTGCAACCAACCATCTGATTGCCAAGGCTCTTGCTTCCACTGAGACAAGAAAGAGTAATGACCAAGTTATCTTCCTCTAAGAAATTGCTAATGTCAAATGATTGAGCCTTTGTTGAACTTCCCAACTTGGCCAATATCTGGACCATGATTGGCTAACTCGGTCCCTGCTGACTTGGGGACAACTCTAGCCATTTTGCCTCAATGATCTATGAATGCAACACCAATTTAATTGGATTCCCACTTTATTGGAAATTCACCTGTCCTCCCTATAGAACAAGTATAACATTAATCTGCAATGATAAGACTTGTAGGAGTACCCCTAAACTCCTTAGTAACTGGCACCTAGAAAGAGCCAAAGAGGTGAGGTAATGAACAGCTGCACATTATATATATATATATATATATATATATTTTTTTTTTTGATAGGTAAATACGAGAAATATATTAAAAAGAGCTAGCAAAAGGCGCAACCAAGTACACACGCAGTATACGAATGAGGCCTAAAGACTAGCAAAAGAAACCCCACAATGAACAGCTGCACATAATGACTCCAAGGGCTTCTGTATATCTTAAAAACTCACCTTAAGGATGGAAAGTGCAGCACCTGCAATAAAACACTACCCCTGGAAATACTTCTAAATCCATTAAAAGCAATAATCATTATATCTACAATATTTCTAGGAGCCCATGCTAAATGAGCATGCCCAAATACTGTGCCATAACATGGACAACTCTCCTCTTTTGACTTATGCTTCCAGTTAGTGCACACAATTATTTTCTTATAGACCCTTGTTGAAAAAAGTGGTAAGGTGAAGGCCAAGGATCAAGGAGAAACATATATTTTTTGATCTTCTTATAATAGACAATGAATTTCATGTCCTTTTAACCCAATCATAAAAATTCAAGTGTGATATTTTTCTCTCTGCAGTTTCTATATGATTTTCTATGTATTCTCATAGACAAAACCTTTTTCTTTTCATTCTTTTTTTTAGAACATGAAAAATGGAAATGATGTTAAATAAGAAAGGTATATGAAGAATGGAAAAATATCTTTTTAAATGTTAAGCAAACAGGAACCCTCCCTGAAAATACATCCTGGCAAAAAATCATATTCTATTGACCTGCTATTACTGTACTTCCTGATGGGGGTTGCCTTCTAAAATAATGTGGTCAAACTAAATGGAATTCCTGCAAACTCCTTGGTCACAAATGCCCAAAGAAAAGTCATGAAGCACCTTCTGTCCTGAAACGATGAAAAGATATGTGTATTCTCAAAAATCCTACAATTCCTCACTAAGCAGATCACCCAAATTGCAGCAAATGGAAAGCAAGCTTTAGGAAATATGGAATGTTCATCTTTTGGATGAGTTTAATAGAAGTGCTGCTTTATGCATAAGCATTTTCTGCTCCATGCAATCTATATTTCTGTGGTTCTTTAATATATTACTTCATAAAAAATAAAAAAAAATAAAAAAATTCTGTGGTTTTACTAAAATTCCTAATATCTGTTTGAAATTTTCTGTTATAGAAGTTGTGCAATGAAATGGGACCTATAGTAACTTTCAACTTGAAACGACCAGATGGTTCTTGGTTTGGATACCGTGAAGTGGAAAAATTGGCTTCTCTATCCAGAATTCAGCTACGGGTAAGCTTCCACATATCCTAAACTAGTTATATTTTCTTGTTTTAGATGGAATAGTCAGCATACTTCGACAAATGTTTATTTTAGATTTATTTTCATTTAGTTGTTTATTTGTTTGTCTGGGCATGACAAGTTGAAAATTTGTGTTTTCTCTATTGAGAATGTTAAATGATGTTAGCTTATCCAAGTGACTTATTAATTCTACTTGAATATGACATAACTTCTTCAACGTCTATATATTTGCTTTAATTTGCTTCATCACTTTCTCAACTCTTGTGATGCATGGACTCGTAAACAATGTAATCTTAAAGGAGTTTGTTGTTACAATTTAGAATTCATCTCTAGTTGAAGTTAGATCAGTTTAGCAAAAAAGTATGTGTTGAAAGAGAGAGAGAGAGAGAGAGAAAACCTTAATTCTCATTCATATGATTAACTTCTTACAATAGAGAAATATATATACAAGGCTAGGTTGAACTAACTACCATATATGTGACCTATATTAAGAAAGGAAAGAAAGATTGTACACTATAAATACATTATATTCAACACTCCCCTTCAAGCTGGAGCATATATGTTATATGCACCAAGCTTGTTACAAATGTATTTAATCCTAGGACCTCTGAGAGATTTAGTGAAGATGTCTGCTAGTTGATAATTTGAATTAACAAAACTTGTAGCAACACACCCTGATGCGATCTTCTCTCTAATGAAGTGACAATCAACTTCAATATGTTTGGTCCTTTCATGAAAGACTGGATTAGATGCAATATGTAATGCGGCTTGATTGTCACAGACTAGCTTTATCTGTTTATCTTTTCTAAATCTCAATTCCTGAATGAGTTGCCTCAACCATATGAGTTCACATGTTGCCAAAGCCATAGCTTGATACTCAGCTTCGACGCTTGATCTGGCCACTACATCTTGTTTCTTACTCTTCCAGGATATTAAGTTACCTCCAATAAAAACACAATACCCTGAGGTGGAACGCCTATCTGAGGGTGAACCAGCCTAGTCTGCATCTGTGTAACCAACAATTTGGGTATGACCCCTGTTTTCATACAACATACCTTGGTCTGGTGTTCCTTTAATATATCGAAGAATGCGGATTACAACATCCCAATGGTTGTCACATGGTGACTGTAGAAATTGACTAACCACACTCATAGGAAAAGAGATGTATGGCCGAGTGATGGTGAGGTAGTTCAGTTTGCCTACAAGTCGTCGATATCTCCCAGGATCTCTTAGAGGTTCCCCTTGTCCTGGTACAAGTTTGACATTTGGATCCATAGGAGTGTCAACAGGTTTACATTCTAACATATCTGTTTCTTCCAAGATGTCTAAGGCATACTTCCTTTGTGACATAACCACACCTGAACTGGATTGAGCTATTTCAAGTCCCAGAAAGTACTTGAGTTTGCCCAAGTCTTTGGTTTGAAAGTGGTTGAAAAGGTGTTGCTTTAGTCTTTGGATACCCTCCTGATCACTGCCTGTATTGACAATGTCATCCACATAAACTACCAAATAGATGCACTGGCTTGAAGAGTTATGATGATAGAAAACTGAATGATCTGCTTCACTCCGAAGCATTCCAAACTCTTGAACAACTGAACTAAAACGCCCAAACCATACTCGAGGAGACTGTTTCAAGCCATATAGAAAGCAGCGTAACTTGCACACTAAACCAGACTCCCCCTGAGCAACAAAACTAGGTGGTTGCTCCATATACACTTCCTCGAGAAGTTCACCATTAAGGAAAGCATTCTTAATATCCAATTGATAAAGAGGCCAATGACACATAGCTGCCATGGAGAGAAATAAGCGAATAGAAGCAATTTTGGCAATAGGAGAGAAGGTGTCACCATAGTCACAACCATAAATCTGAGTATAACCTTTAGCTACCAAGCGGGCCTTAAGGCGATCAACTTGACCATTAGGACCAACTTCAACAGTGTAGACCCAACAACATCCAATTGTAGATTTACCAGGAGGTATAGAAACAAGATCCCATGTGTCATTGGAGTGCAGAGCAGCCATTTAATCAACCATTGCCTGTCGCCACCCAGGATGAGAAAGTGTCTCACTAGTGCTCTTAGGAAGAGAAATAGAGGATAAAGTAGAGACAAAGGCAAAATAGGATGAAGATAATCGATGGTAGCTCAAAAAATTATAAATAGGATGAGGATTACGAGTAGATCGATTACCTTTCCGAAGAGCAATAGGCAAACGGTCAGTAGATGACAGGGCCGAGGTAGGAGAAATCGGTGGGATAGGAGGTGAGTCATCAGGTACCTCAGCTGAAGAAAAAGGAGGAGCAACAATACGATGTTGACGATGATAAACCTGAAGAGGACGAGAGAGCGCATCTGAAGGGGGGGATATATAGGGAAGTGGCAATACTTTAGAAATGGGAAGAGATTTAGAGGATGAGAAGAATGGAGAGTCCTCAAAGAAGATGACATCAGCGAAGAGAAAATAACGATGAGTGTCAGGGAACAACGATGGCCCTTCTGAAGTCGAGAGTATCCCAAGAAGATGCATTTCGTAGCCTTGGCGGAGAGCTTGTCTTGTCCAGGTGTGAGAGTATGAACAAAACAAGTACAACCAAAGACATGAGGAGGAAGGAAATAAAGAGGTTGGGTAGGAAAAAGGAGGGAATGAGGGATTTGGTCATGTAATATAGATGAGGGCATACGATTAATCAAGTAACAGGCTGTAAGAACAGCATTCCCCCAAAAACGAAAAGGAACATGACTATGGAGAAGGAGGGTACGAGCTGTCTCAACAAGATGTCGATTTTTACGTTAAGCAACCCCATTTTATTGAGGAGTCTGAGCACAAGATGACTGATGGTGGATCCCATGTTGGGACATAAAAGAAGTAAAGGGTGTAGAAAAATATTCCCGAGCATTGTCACTGCGGAACACTCGAATAGAAACATTGAATAGTGTTTGGATTTCAGCATAAAATTTCTGGAAAATAGAGAATAACTTAACTCAATTTTTCATTAAAAATAGCCAAGTACATCTTGAATAGTCATCAATGAAAGTGACAAAATACTGAAATCCTAAAGTAGACGCGGTCCGACACAGACCCCAAACATCAATGTGGACAAGTTCAAAAGGAGACTTTGCCCGATTATTCAAACGCTTTGGGAACGAGACACGAGTATGTTTCCCAAGCTGACACGACTCACACGTAAGCGACGATAAAGTGGAAAAACGAGGTGGAAGTTGGAGAGACTAGGATGAACCAGACGACTATGAATGAGAAGAGGAGCATCGGTGGAAATGCAAGCTGCAGGAGATGAAGGTGATGTGAGGTGATAGAGGCCTTGAGACTCACGCCTTATGCCAATCGTCTTCCCCGTACTCCGGTCCTGCAAGATCACAGATTTGTCAGAAAAAGTGATAGAACAATTAAGAGTGTGGGTTATTTTGCTAATGGAAATAAGATTAAAAGGACACTTAAGGGCATAAAGGACAGAATGGAGAGGTAGGGAAGGGAGAGGATGAGTCAAACCAATACCTTTAGCCATAATTTGGGAACCATTAGCTAAAGTAACAGTAGGTAAGGCAGAGGTAGTAGTAATAGAGGAAAAAAGGTGTTTATTACCAGAGATATGATCAAATGCTCCAGAATCTAGAATTCATGGGCCAAAAGAAGGAGATTGAGTAAAGCAGATAGAGACATTACCGGTCTGGGCAACAGAAGCAACATAAGCTGATGTGGCTGCCTGATATCGGAGATAGGCATCATAATCACTACCAGTAAGGGTGATACTCTGAGATGTGGAGCTCGCAGCGGAGTCAGGTTGAGATAGCAGAGGATCAAATGACTGAGCAATGTGGGCAGTGCGAGGAGGCCGTCCATGTAACTGATAGCAACGATCTCGAGTGTGACCAAGCTTATTACAATAGGTGCACTGAGGACGTTGTCCTCGACCCCGATTGCCACTACGTCCTCCTTGAGAGTTAGTCTGTGAGACTAACACAGATGAATCTGAAGGACCATCAGTTGACGAGGTCTGAGTAGAGGAGAGGCGTAAGAGACGAGCGAACACATCATCCAATGATCGTACTAATGGACTAGCAAGAATCTGATCTCGGACAGACTCAAGATCTGGACGGAGGCCAATGAGGGTTAACACCATAAAGAACTTGTCAGTCTGTATTTGTTGAGCTTCAACACCATTAGTGAAGGGCATCAAAGTTAAGAACTCCTCCTTAAGAGACGCAATCCGGCCAATATAAATAGACAGATCCATGTCCTGCTGTCTCACGTGAACAATATCAGAAACCACCTTATAAAATTGTTGAATATCATTCGTGTATAATCCTTTAGCCTGAGTCCAAAATTTAAAGCAGGTTTTGTAGGCACGAAGATGATGTAAAATTTTGGGATCAACAGATTGCCATAATACGCTTCACAATTGTGCATCGATTTTCTTCCATTGCACTTTGTCAACATGAGGTATAGCATCCTCAGGTGTAACAAGATGATCCTCATAACCTTGTCCCATAAACCAGAGTTCCACGAACGCTGACCAGGAGAGATAATTCTCACTACCAATCAATTTTTCCGATGTGATAGTAGGAGATCCAGAGATGACAGATATAAAAATAGGATTTTTAGTCGCCATATCCACTTCACCTGAGATTGAATCATGTTTGGATCGAATAGAGCTTTAAAGGGAGGACGGATCACAGTTGTGGAAGAAGAACCTGGTATGTCGGGACCCAAACAAAGGAGAAAAGTGACTAGAGATGAAGAAGAGGCTTTCCCAAGGCACACACAGGTCTCGGCCAAGGAAGGGAGCTGCCATCGGAGGCCAGAGGAGGCTGAAATGCCAAAAAAATGGAGAAGCAGGGTTCAGAGAGGACTGACGGAGGCTTAGAAGTGCAAGACGGCGCCGGACGAGCTTGCTGGTAGAAGCTCAGCACTAGAAAGTGGGCCACGTGCCCTCACGCGCATGGGATTTAGGCCGCCGAAGAAAAACGGCACGTGGGAGGCGTGTGTATCGGTTTTTGGCTCCGGTGCTTTGAGAAAAGTTGCAGATCTCCTCTTTGCGCTCCTGATGATGTGGTCGGTGTCGAAAAATATCGCCCGAAAAAAGTCGCCGGAAAAGTCTCTGGAAAATATCGCCGGAAAAATGTTGACGGCGATGAGGGTTTTCTGACCACGATATGGCTGACCGAAAAACTTTGGGAGATGGAAAAGGTGATTGGAATGAAACACGACCACTGGACGGATTTCCGGAATTAATTACACGGGTAAACCAGAAAGAATAAAGTTTTCTCCCTTGGCTCTGATACCATGTTGAAAGAGAGAGAGAGAAAACCTTAATTCTCATTCATATGATTAACTTTTTACAATAGAGAAATATATATACAAGGCTAGGTTGAACTAACTACCATATATGTGACCTATATTAAGAAAGGAAAGAAAGATTGTACACTATAAATATATTATATTCAACAGTATGGTTGAATGAGAGAAAGAAAAGAGAGCCTTATTCCTCAAGGAGAGAGCATATATATATATATATATATATATATATAAACTTTTACAAAATAAAACAAAATGACTAAACTAGCCCTTACCAAATAACTACTAATAACTCTTTAACACTCCCCCTTCAGCTAGGGCATATATATTATTAAGACCTAACTAGGAACACATAACAGAAAAAAGTTTTCTCCCTAAGGCTTTAGTAAACACCCCCAACTGATCTTCAGACTTGAGGTAAGGAGTTAACACTTTTTTGTTGGTCATAATTTCTCTAATAAAATGGTAGTCCACTTCAATATGCCTGGTTCTTTCATTAAACATTGGGTTACTAGCATGTGAATAACAATTTGATTATTACAATACATAGTCATGAGCTTTTAAAGAGAAAATCTAAGCTCCTATAACAGGTCTTGAATTTACATTAGCTCACACACTGTATATGCCATAGTCCTGTATTTTGCTTCAGCACTAGACCTAGCTATTACATTATGCTTTTTACTCCTTCAAGTAACTAGATTACCACAAACCAAGGTATACCCATTGGTGGACCTCTCGTCAATTGAGGATCCTATCCAGTCTGCATATGAAAAACTCACTACATCAAGGGTGGAGGTTGACCTTCTTCTATAGAGTACTCCCATACCTATAATACCTTTAAGATATTTTAGGATTCTACATACTAGTTTCCAATGAATTTGCTTGGGTGGTTCCATGCAAGGATGAAAGTGTTGTGATTTATTGGCGAAATTTCACTGATATATTGTGTATTGGTAGCCTTCAACACGATAAGTGGGGGAGACATTTCAGGAGCATGATATTTCCATAAGATCGGCCATTTTTCACCAATGTATCAATGATACAATGATGTTTTTGTGATATTTTGAACGACTTGTTGATAAATCGGCACCACATCATCCATTTTAGGTTTTTTTTTTAAAAAAAATTTGAATTGGGCCCACTTCTCAGCCTAGAATTCAGTGCACCCAACCCACATTCATGCTCAACTTAGCCTAGCATGCTTTATGCGCTTAATACATCTCATTAGCTCTTCAGTTTAAATACCCATTTTCGGTGTTATCACTTGTTGATGTGGATTACATTTCCCTTAAAAGAATAAATTGAAGTGAAAGTGGAGGCAAGGGTATGAACCCTTGACTGCACAATTGTAAGATTACTCCATACCAACTAGCTAACTTTGTTTTTTAATACAAAATGAACATATGTTAATATATATTTACATTATAATCATTATATATATAAACCCTAAATATAAATATCTTATACTTGTATATATATATATTATAAATGAATTAGAATAAAATTATTTTAAATAAATTAATTTTTAAGTTAATGACAATTTGGGATGGAGTGGAAGAGAGGTTTCACAAAAGGTTGTCCATTTGGAAGAGACGATACATCTCCAAAGAAGGGAGAATTACTTCAATTTGAAGTACCTTATCTAGCTTGCCCATTTATTTTATGTTTTGGTTTTGCATTCCAAGGTCTGTTAGATTGAAGCTACAATAGATTCAAAGGGGCTTTTTGTTGGGAGGTGGGGCTGGAGCGAAAACCACATCTTGTAAGATAGGCGATTGTTTGCTTAGACAAAAGGAAAGGAGGGTGTTAAGAGTCTCTCAACTCTTAATAAGGCTCTCCTCTATAAGTGGAGTTGGCGTTTTGCAAATGAGAGAGAGGCCCTTTGGAATCAAGTTATCTATGAGAAGTATGGAGAAGAAAGAGAGGGGTGGTTTACTCGGGCGGGGAGAGAGGGGTATGGTGTTGGATTGTGGAAAGTGATAAGGAAGGATTAAGATCTTGTGAGCACTAGAGTCTCCTTTTTGGTAGGTAATGAGCGGTGGGTGAAATTTTGGAAGAATAAGTGGTACAGGGACAATTCGTTGGGTGTGTTTTTCCTTTCTTTATTTGATTTAACTGACTTCAAGGATGCATGAGTGGAGGATGTTTGAAATTCCATAGCTGAAGGAGGGGTGTGGAATCCTTGCTTCACTAGACCTTTCAATGATTGGGAGGTGGATTGCATGGTGAGATTTTTGGCGTGTTTGCATGGGAAGAGTGTAAGGATGCGGAAGATACAATGCTTTGGAAAGAGAGTGACAAGTTTACAATTAAGTGTCTTTAGAATGCTTTGGAGCTAGGTGGTTTCGGGTTTTTTCTAATGAGAGGAATTTGGAATTCATGGGTATAGTCTAAAGTTAGCTTTTTTACGTGGGGGATAGCATGGGATAAAACTTTAACCTTGGATCAAGTTCACAGAAGAGGATGGTCTTTAGCAAATAGGTGTTACTTTTTCCAATTGCATGAAGAATCCAAAGGTCACCTCCTTATCCATTGTGAAAAGAAAAGGGATTTATGGGAGCTACTCTTTATGCTTTTTAAGGTGTCTTGGGTGCTTCCCTTGTTGGTTAGAGAGACACTTTTGGGGTGACATGGTTCTTTTGTGGGCAACAAACACAAGAAGGTTTCGGGTGCAGGCCCCTTATGCATCTTCTCGATGGTTTGGAAGGCAAAGAATAGAATTGCATCCAATGACAAGGTGCTTTCAATCCAAAGGCTAAAAGTGCTTTTGTTTGCTTTCTTTGGTCAGAGTATAAGTTATTTAGAGATGATTGCCCTCTACCTTTAGTGAGTTTCTTTGATTGGTTGAACTCTTGTTGAGGCTCTACCCCTTTCTTTGGTAGATATTTCTCCTGTTTGAACCTTTATGGTGGTGGGAGGTTTGTTTCTTGTATATTTTGGGCCGCTGTTTTGGCAACTCTTTTTAATACAACTTTGCTTCCTTGTCTATTAAATAAATAAATTTTAATTATTGTATCTTTTGTGTAATAAATAAATACAAAATAAATATAAATTTATAAATAAAATTATCAACATTAAAAAAAAAAAAAAAAAACCTTAATATGTTTATTATTTTTTTCTTCTATCATTTTTTGAAACCTTTCCCAACATTTCCATGAGTTTTGATCAATTTTTGTTCCACCAATATTTTATGTCAAAAATATCTACTGATATTTCCTGATATGTCCATAAAATTGAGCTATCGATATATTCGCCAAAATCAATATTTTTATCCTTGCTTCCATGAACTGACTCACTATACTAACTAGAAAAGTAATGTCAAGTCTAGTGGCTGTCAAATCAATGAGCTTGTCTACAATACTCCAATATCTTCTTTTATCTGAGAGCACAAGGCCATCATCTCCATCAAGATTCACATTTTTCTCCATAGGAGTATTAGTTGAACTTGGCTTTATTCCTAACATGTTGGTTTAATTAAGCAAATCTAATACATACTTCTTTTGGGACAAAATAATCTCATCTCTACCATGTGGAACTTTAAAGCCCAAGAAGTATCGCAATAACCCAAGATCCTTTGTCTGAAAGGTTTTTTTCAAGTAATCTTTTACTTCTTCAATACTTGTAATGTCACTACCAAAAACAATAATATCATTCACATATATAATGAGTATTACTATGTCAGTTTTCCTCTTGAGAATAAATACTGAGTGGTCAGAATTACATCTTCTAAAACCAAATGATAGAAGAATAGAACTCCATTTATCAAACAAAGCTCAAGGAGATTACTTTAATTCATAAATAGCCTTATTTAGTTTTCAGAATCAAACTCCTAACTCCCCCTAAGTAATAAACCCAGGTGCTTGCTCCATATAAACTTCCTCACTCAATTCACCATACAAGAATGCATTCTTCACATCTAATTGATGTAGATGCCACCTAAAATTAATAGTTAAGGAAATCAAAATATGTACTAGATTAAGCCAAGCAACAAGAGAGAAATCAAAATCGTTCTATAGTTTCATCTAGATGATACTTAATAGTAAAAACCTAGCAACAACCTACAACATCCTCTCCTTGAGGGAAATCGACGAGTTCCCATGTACCTTTATTTAGGAGAGCATGCATCTCTTATTCCATGGCCTTCTTCTATTTATTATGGTTTAGAGCTTCTTGATAAGACTTAGAGATGGAAATAGAAGACAAGGCATGGGAAAAACAGCAAAAAGTGGGGGAGAGGTTAGCAAAATATACATAATGAGTAAGAGGATAGTGAGTATGATCGCATTTACCATTCCTGAGTGCAATAGAGAGGTTTGACTTATTGAGAATTTAGGAAACAACAATAGGTGGTGGTATAAGGTCATCCACTAACGAATTCGGAGGAGGTAGAGATTAAGTTTGATTTGCTTCACTATCTCTAGCTAGTCTTTTCAGTTGATACACTTGTAATGATTTGTCAGTCTTAGATAGAGAAGTATCAATAATAGCAAGAAGAGGAACAAACTTGGATTGAAATAAGTCATTTTCTGACTGTAAAACATGATTAGAAAAATATGACATGGTCTCAAAGAATGTTACATCAACACTAATAAAGTATTTGAAAGGTGAATCTCAATAATTGACTACACCTAGAGGGGAGGGGTGAATAGGTGTTGTTGAACTATAAAAAAATTTCCCAACAAAGATTACCTAACCTTAGGATTTTTCAATGTCAATAAACTTCTTTTCCAACAATTTTTTAACAAAGCATAACATCCACAAGCAAGTATGTATGCACTAACACTCTCCTAACAATTTATAAATGCAATTCACATGCAAATGCTTCAACACTCTTCAAAATTTATTCAAAAGAACAATTATCTCTTTTAACTCATTTCAGTTTACTACAAGATATCATTAACTAAAATGAACAGAAAAATAATTGAAGATATTTCCATGGATAATCACACTTATTTCAACTCATATATCTTCCATTCAACATATATGCCTAAGTATCCAATGATATCAATAATTGAAAATAAATCAAAGAGTAGAGTGAGAGAAAGAGACAATTGACATCGGATTTTAATGTGGAAAACTTCTGAAGAGATAAAAAACCATAGGCCTACTACCAATTGAAAACATCCACTATGAAGAATAAAAACTGAATACAAGGTTTTACTTAGTTCAAGCCAACCAATCCTTCCCGGACCACTTAACCAATACCTTCACTTTCAGTTTCTCACATTCTTCTTTCAAAGCACACTTGGAGTTCGCACCAAGCTCAATCTCGGCCTCTTCTTGAATTCACACAAGAAGAAAATGAGTTTTTTTGCACAAAGCCAAGAGAATAAGAGATGAATGTTTCAAAAATCAACCCATGTTTTTCTGAAAATCCATGAAAAATTAATTGGAAAACTTGGATGAGATTTTCTTAATAGGCAAACACCCTCAAAATGGTGAGGAAAGAAAAAACTCTCTCACGGTTGCTGCAATCACCCCTTTCAAAAATGGGAGAAATTTAATTTTAAATGAGAATGAAACCCTTAATCCAAGGGCTGAAAATTGATCTTAAAAATAGGTTAGTTGGATCGATCCATCACTGCACTTGAATTGATCCAAAAATAGGGGAACAAAAGCCTTTCTACAAAAAAATTTATCCCAACTTTCTTAACTCTTTTAAAGATGAAAAACAGGGTTGATTCACATTCAATGACCACACACTTTACTACATACCTTGGCCTCTTAGCAAAGTCTTAATCTTCAAGGGTCAAGTAGTTCGAAGAAGAATTGGAAAACCGAGTTAGGGGACACTTAGGAATTTTGTCTGGAATTGCCAACCTAGCTAAACACTCACAATATTTATAAGACACAAGATTAAAATATTTGTATCCTTTCTAAATTCTAAAATATCATGAAAATACGCATTTGATAGATTGAGGATCAAACTCGTCTTTATTTGGAGAAAAATTATGAACAAAGCAAACACATCCAAAAACTTTGGGAGGGAAAGAAAATAAGGAACGTTTAGGAAATAACACAACCAATTTATCAAATAACATGCAGTCAAAATAACATCCTCCAATAAGATTTTGGGGCTTTCATGTGAAGCATAATAGCACGAGCAACATCCAATAAGTGACAATTTTTCCTTTTAGCAACTCCATGTTGTTGTAATGTATAAACACGTGAAAATTGGTGGATAATTCCATTTTTAGTACAAAAAGAGGAAAGAGAACTATAATTATATTCAAGGGCATTATCAGTTTAAAGAACACTAATTGAAATACCAAACAAATATTTTATTCCTTGATAAAAAGCTTAAATACATGAGGTACTTTAGACATTTCTTTAAGTAAATATATCCAAGTGATTGAAGAACAATTATCAATATAACTAATAAAGTACCTAAACCCTTGGACATTTAGGGATGCAATGAGGACCCTAAACATCTAAATGAATTAAAGAAAAAGGACTCATACTCCTATTATTAACTCTAGATGGAAAAGATGACCTATGATGTTTGCGAAGTTCAAATGACTTACACTCAAGCTTATTGGACAACTTTGGATACAATCCCAATGAATATAATTGTTCAAAAGAAGCATGACCTAATATGTAATGCTGTTAGAAAGGTGTAACAAATGAAAAGAGAGCAGCAACATTTGACATCTTTCTACCATGAGACTGGAATATAGATTGACCATCGAGATAATAAGGTCCATCTGGCCCAAGTCCTCCACCAATCATCCTCTTTGTATGGATATCTTGAAAAGCATAATGAGAAGCAAAAAAGATAGCGACACAATTAAATTGTTTAGTAAGTTGACTAACAGATAATAAATTAATTGGAAATTTAGGTACATATAGAATAGAAATATGTTTAAAAGGAGATGAAGGAATGGGATGGACCACCCCTTGACCAAGGATAGAAGAAGAAGATCCATCAGTGAGAAGGTTTGAGGGTGTGGTAGATGCCTTGGTTAATTGAAAAAGATTGGAGGACTCTCTAGTGATATGACAAGAAGCTTCAGAATCGAAGACTAACCAGGAGTAAGAAGAGCATGTGTATCCAAATGTGCTAAGGTGGCAGTAGCAACACTGATGTTGGATTGGCAAAGAAATCTGTGAGGATTGTTGCACTGATTTGTTATTATCATCTTAAGATAAGGTAATAGACTACCTACTACCATCTGTAGGTTGAACAAGAGTAGGATCATCAACTCCATCATCAAAAGAGGAGACAACCTGATTAGCCCATGTAGGATGACCAAACGTATCTCAACATTTATTAGAGGTATGATTAGTCCTACCACAATGTGAGCATTGTTTGTCACTTCTACCTCTACCTCTCCCTCTACCTCCTTCTAAACCTTGGCCTCAGCTTCGAATAGGAGACCACCTCTACCTTCTCCTGTGGATGCAAGTGCAGAAGTATTCTTAATATTATTCCCAGATGAAAAAGACTGTAGATCAATGCATTGAAGGTGTGCATGAACATTGCTGAGAGATGGTAACTTCTCACTAGCAAGTATACTATGTTTGACCTTTGCATATTCAAAATCAAGTCTAGAAAGAAATTTAGCAATCAGAAACTCTTCCCTTTTCCTTCTTTGAACCTCAATATCAGCAAACAATGGTTTATACACATTCAATTCCTCCCACATCTCTTTTTGGAATGCATAGTGCTCACTCAGAGGTTTGTCATTCTGCTCTGCCCCAAAAATATGTTCATTCAGTTGATAGATTCTTGAAATATTCTTTTCTTGAGAATACACCTCTTTAACCGCATCCCATATTTGCTTTATAGTTTCTATAAATATGAAATTCACACTAGCATAAGGTTCCATACCATTCCACAACCATGTTATTATCATGAAGTCATTTTGTTGCCACTCATCAAAACTTTTAGATCGCTAAAGAGGAGGATATTTCATGAGATGTTTTAGTTTTCCCTTTGCCCCTATAATCACCATTACAACTTTAGCCCATAATAAATAGTTAGGTCCCTTTAGCTTTATTGAAGTAATTTGAATACCAACACTATATCCAGATTTATGATCACTACTAGACACCATATTTGCACTTAAAATAGGGACTACGGAACTTAAAATTGGGGAAAAAAAAAAAATAGAGATGTTTGGATACTTTTAGTACTAACACATACTCACACTATACATGCATCACAAAATACAACTAAGCACATATGCACTAGAATTGGAGATCACCATAGCAGAAGTAAATCACAAAATATATATACTTTTACAAAATTGAACAAAATGGCTGAACTACCCCTTACCAAATAACTACTCTTAACTCTTTAACAAGTATCAAAATGGGGAAGGGACTGGGGTCTAACCATTCATCCATGAAGATGGAAAAGCAAGCCTTAAGTTTTTGCTGTATATGTGGGTGAAGGTCTGTGGCTATATTGTAAAAGTCAAAACCAGCTGTGATGAGGATATGTTGGTAGCAAATTGTGCTAGCCATGTTCAATTTCAGGCTTGAGCAGATTTTTCAGATCTTTTGATATGTATGATGATAGTGCTGCTGAATCTTCTATTTCCAAGATTGCCTAGATGAAATCTTTTCAGATGTAGAACATGGACTCAATGAGATCTTATTTATCATCTTTGTTTGATCTATGGTTTTAGTTGTTATGTAATGGATGAAAAATGTTTATTGAGTTGAATTACACTCAAGATTAATAGCATTAATTCTCTTCCCCACATGAAGTTGCGGCTTCCACATGGTTTAGTAAATGGGGGAATAAATAAGTAATGGTGATTGAATTTATGATCTCCTTAAAATTAAGGCATGGATACCTTGTTAGGCTTCCAATTTAACTAACAAGTTTAAGCTGTTAGGTGGTAGACCAACTATGTATGCCAAGTTGACTAACACTTAGTTTAATGACCACTACATCATTATAAATTGAGTTTAGGTTGTCCTAAAAATTTGATTGGAGAAGCAATACATGTTTAGGGATGTATTGATTTAGATTTTCTCTTCTTGTTCTTATTATATTTGGGTTTGGAGCCAATAAGGAATTGGGTATGTGTGTTTCACTTTAATGATCCCCTACTGATGCCCTCACCATATTGCTAGGGCATTTTTATTTTCACTTTAATCATAAGTTGGAACTTTGTGTGCAAGCCTAAGGTGGAAGGGAGTTTGGGGTTTGAAAAGATTTCATTGAGGAATAGAGCTCCCTTTAATGACATGGCTTTGGAGGTTTCTAAAGGAAAGCGATGCTCTTTGGGATAAGGTAATTTTGAGTATCTATGGGTTTCATCCCAATGGTTGGGATGCCAATATTCTAGTCAAATGGTCACATTGATCCCCTTGGAAGGCCATTGCATTGGTCTTTCAAGATTTCTCTAGATACACTTGTTTTGTGGTAGGTGATGGGGCAAGGATTCGTTTTTAGGAAGACTTGTGGTAGTGGGATCAACCTCTATGCCTTCAATTTCCAAATCTTTTCTGAGTTGTGACAATTAGAAATTCTTCTATTTCATCTATCATTAGTATTTGTCTTCCTTTTTCTTCGAACCTTACCTTACCTTTCGTCATAACATCACTAATTTGGAAATAGAGGACTTTGAAAGGCTCATGTCCTCCCTCTCTCACATGTACCTGTCATCCTCCATCCTTGATAAGAGAAATTGCTAATTATCTTCTTTTGACCTATTTTCAATAAAATCTTTCTTTTTAAACCTGTCTAACCGATCAGATCCTGTTCATTTTCCTCCTAGCAAAATTCATTTGGAAATTTAAAGTCCCATCTAAGATCAAAGCCTTTGTGTGGCTAATGGCTAACAAGAAGGTCAATACCAATGACTTGGTATAGGTGAAAAGATTGTACGAAGCACTTAGTCCTAACTATCGCACTATGTGAATAGAGAGTGGTTCTGTAAAGCTATGAGTGGTCCACTGGAACATCATGAGGCACCTTTTTAACTTGAGCTGGTTCTGTGAAGCTGTGATAGGGAATTCAGTTGGGGATATTCAATATGGCCCAAATGGGCTCAGCATAGGTTAATTGTATATGCGCTAAATAATAGGTCTCATTCATCTGGAAGAAAAGGGAGCTTCTGAAAACAATGAGGAGACTACTCTCCTTATCAGCACAATGGAAGATAGGAGTTTTTCCTAATCTTTTATTACATGCTTTATAATGAAGGAAATTTTCTGAAGGAACCTTTGAAATCCAGAAGTGAATCTTCAATGTTACAAGCTAAAGAGTAGTTATTGTTTTCATTCTCTGTTAAGCAAATTGTTAGGTGTCTGCTCAAGTTAATAAAATTATTAATTTTCTAGTTTTTTTCTTAATTTTCTTTCATTTTCCCAATTCTTTAATAGGAGGATTTTCTCCAACAAAAATGAAGTGTTTGAGGATTGAATTGAATTCATCTGAAAGAAGTGCTACTCTAAAAGAAATCATACTAAACCTTATTAAGAAACAGGAGTTTTGATGATTAAGATAGCAAGCTGCATCCAGTGGCTTGAAATTTGTACCATCAAACACACCAAAAACCTGTTTTTGTCTTTTTTGTAGCATTAACAGCATAATAATTAACTAGAAATAGCAAGAAAATATATTTATTTGTGTTGATGGTTAAATCTTCAAGCCCACCTGGCTGGATAGATTCTCCCTCGTAAGCATGGAAAACTGCTTGAGTTTTTTCAAATATTTACACTATTGTATTTTTGTTCACAGTGTTTGCATGCATTCTTAGGTATGTACTTAAAGGCAAATTAGTTGTAATCTGAGGGGATAAGAATTTAATTGGTGAATGTACTTCATGATCTAATAGAGCCTTTACATCATACATTTTTTTTTCTGCTGTTCTTTAGACAGGATGCTTTTGCAATCCTGGTGCTTGCGCAAAATATCTGGGCTTGTCTCACTCAGATCTGCTTTCCAATATTGAGGTATGGTGCATTCTTTGCTGATTTCTTTCAGTTATTATATGTGAATGCAATGTATTCATTTGTTTGCTTTTCTGTGAGTAAGTATTCCTAGATCCTTAACAACTGTGCCTCTTTTGAGTTTAGGCTGGCCATGTTTGCTGGGACGATAACGACATAATACATGGGAAACCAACTGGAGCTGTAAGAGTATCCTTTGGTTACATGTCAACATTTGAAGATGCCAAGGTATGTGCTACAATCATTGTATTCTCTTGGATTTATATTTTCCTTTCTTCTCTTTTAAGTATGAGCTGTTACAGCATATTCTGAAGGAGTTACAGACTTGATTACAATTCATAAAGCAGTTTCAGTCATTTGAAGTTTTAATACAATGCCCATCTATTTTAGTTGCATAGGTTGCATGGGGATGGATTCTTGAAAGGGGGAAAAGAATTTGTTGTCTCTTTCTCATTCCATAGCTGTTTGGTATCAATTCAAAGCCATAGTTCTTTATGTAATCTCATCTCCTTTTCTTCTTCTCATTTTCATGTGCAGAAATTCATTGATTTCATAGTGAGTTCCTTTGTATCAGTGCCATATCAATCTGGGCAAGTACATCTACCAAGGTCCATACCCTATTCAAGTGAAGGTTATTTTCATATTGTTTCTTACTGCAAATGAATTATCCTTTTTATTAGTGTATTATCTTTCCTGTACTAAAGAAATGTCTCTTGTTTCCCATTGTCAATACTTAAAAAGCAGCCACTTTTTATGTTGCCACTCAAAAAGCCTCTTTAATAAAGTTTACCAGAAGTTCACATGGTTTATAGCTGTTCTTTTTATACTTTGTATGGCTAGTTAGGACACTGCATTTGCATAGAATACCAAAGTTCCTGAAATAGGGTGAGAATTCTTATATTATTTAGGATAGTTTGCAACTTTTAAGTATTGTGAGTATCACTTGTTGTAAAGAATGGTATATTTTTTTTTTAATAGCTTTCTTTTAGATAATGATTGTCATGTACTATTTCACAATGCAATGTCACTATAGGTTTTATTGCAACTTCCAGTGGTAGATTAATAATAGCAATAAGGAGAAATGAACATAATTCAATTCTCACTTTGAGTATCACTTGTTGTAAAGAATGTTATATGACCACTGCAATAGTGACGTGATAAAGACTGTTAACACTTTCTGGCTGCACCATGACTTCATTCAAACTTTTGCAATTATTGTCTGCGGGGATGAACCTATGTGGGGGCATGACAAAAATAAAACTCTCATTTGAAAACTGTTCTTGAAAACATTATTTGTTCTTAAAAACAGTTTTCTTTTCTTTAAAACAAAATACCATTTTCTAATTTTTTTTTTATAGGTTTAAAAACAGTTTTCTAACTTGGAAAACTTCTAATAGAAAACAGTTTTTTGATAATTTATTCTGAAAATAAGTTATTTTTTAGAAAAAAATTTAATTGTTTTCTGTTATTTTTTGTACAGTGTTAAAAGTAACTGAAGAATTTCTGAATTCCTTTATTGATACTTTAGGTACACACCATACACATATATACACAAATGACTGAATAAGAAAAAATCAATCTAGCTTGATTCTCTCCTAAAATTAGGAAACTGAATCATCCTAAATGATCTCTCCTTTTTTATTCCTAAAATACTTTCCTAAATTAAAAAACCCTAACTTTGAATGCCAAATTTCAACACTCCCCCTCAAGCTGGAGAATATATATCATATAATCCCAGCTTGCAAGTTAAGTCTTCAAAGTTAGGCCTAGGTAAAGCTTTGGTGAGGATGTCTGCGGTTTGGTGCTTGGTAGGAACATAGTTCAATCTAACCGTCTCACTAGTCACCTTCTCTGTGATGAAGTGTCTGTCAATCTCAACGTGCTTGGTCCTGTCATGATGCACGGGGTTCTTTGCTATGCTTATAGCTGCCTGATTATCACACATCATCAGAATTGGAGATGAACTCGTTTGCCCCAGTTCACTAAGAACCCTTTTTATCCAAATCCCTTCACAGATTCCCTGTGCAAGAGCTCTGTACTCAGCTTCTGCACTACTTCTGGCTACAACTGATTGCTTCTTACTCCTCCAGGTAACAAGATTTCCCCAGACAAAAGAACAATATCCAGAAGTGGACCGCCTGTCAATGATGTTTCCTGCCCAATCCGCATCTGAGTATACTTCAGTGTCACGGTTCTCTGTCTTTCTGAAGAATAGACCTTTCCCTGGTGTCATTTTAAATATCTAAGAATCCTGTAGACTGCTTCCATGTGTTCCTCAGTGGGGCTGTGCATGAATTGACTTACAGCACTCACTGCAAAGCCAATATCTAGCCGAGTGTGTGAGAGATAAATCAAGCGCCCGACGAGCCGCTGATATCTCCCCCTGTCTACCGGTGTACTTTCTTTCTCGATACCAAGTTTCTTCTGACTATCCATAGGAGTATCAATTGGTTTGCATCCAAGCATACCGGTCTCCTTAAGAAGATCGAGTATGTATTTCTTTGAGAGACTACAATTCCCTTCCTTGATCTAGCCACTTCCATACCAAGGAAATATTTCAAATTTCCAAGGTCTTTAACTTCAAACTCCTCTGACAAATACTTCTTCAAATTCTGTAATTCCTCCATATCATTCCCAGATAGAATAATATCATCAACATAGACTATCAATATGGCCATTTTCCCGGCATGAGACTTCTTGACAAATAGAGTATGATCAGCCTGACCTTGTTTGTAGCCCAGCTTCAGGACTGCTTTTGTGAATCTATCAAACCAGGCTCGGGGAGATTGTTTAAGGCCGTACAAGGATTTTTGGAGTTTGCAAACCTGATTCTTTGCCATACTTCCTTCGAAACCAGGTGGTATTTCCATGTAGACTTCCTCTTCTAGGTCACCATTTAGAAACGCATTTTTTATGTCCAGTTGTTGCAAGCACCAATCTTGATTGACAGCCAATGAGAGAAGAATCCTGATAGTGTTCAGTTTTGCAACAGGAGCAAAAGTCTCCTGATAGTCTATCCCATAGGATTGTGTAAACCCTCTAGCTACCAAACGAGCCTTGAATCTCTCGACTGATCCATCTGCTTTGTATTTTATGGTGAAAATCCACTTGCACCCCACGGGCCTCTTCCCAACCGGCAAATCTGTGATAGTCCACGTCCCATTCTTCTCAAGTGCATCAATCTCATCTTGTACTGCCTTCTTCCATTCTGAAATTTTTAATGCCTCTTGTATTGTGTTGGGAACCTGAGTATCATCAAGAGAAGTAGCAAATGCTCTGTAAGATGGTGATAGCCCTTCATATGTAACATAATTCCCAATTGGATGATCTGTACATCTCCTAACACCCTTCCTCAATGCAATCGGCAGAGTAGAATCATCAATGCTGGGAATTAACACCTCTCCAGCCCTATCCTCACCTATGTTCTCTTCAGGAAGACTTGAATTGGAGTCAATATATTGGCCACATGTTGACTGTGATCCGTGCTCTAATTCCTGTCTTTTCCTCCTCCTGATGTAAACTTGTAAGTTCTCATTAGCAAGTTGTGGGGCTATAGGTTGAATAGGCATGGGAGACTGGATGGTCACAGGAGATGGCTGGACTGATGACGGTATGGGTGTGGACAACTCAGTGGGCGCGAATTGGAAAGGATTTGGTGACTCTGAGTGAAAAAAAGGTACACCCTCAAGAAGAGACTCCCAAACTTGATGTTCATTCATGCTCTCCCCCTGAACATGAGATTTGGGATAGAAGAAGACATGTTCAAAGAAAGAGACGTCCATGGTGGTGTAAAATCTTTTGTTGGTTGGAGAATAGCATTTGTACCCTTTTTGGGTTGGAGAATACCCTAGGAAAATGCACTTATTGGCTCGAGGAGCAAATTTGCTACGATTTTGAGGATACACATGAACGAATGCCGTGCAACCAAATACTTTGAGTGGTAAATTAGAAGAGGCTGCACGGGTGTGAGGAAATTGTTTTAAGAAAAGTTGACGTGGGGATTGAAAGGTAAGCACTCTGGATGGCATACGGTTAATCAAATAAGTAGCTGTGAGAATAGCTTCCCCCCAGAAATAGTTTGGAACATTAGAGGAAAACATAAGGCACCGGGCAACCTCCAAGAGATGTCTATTGCGTTCAGCCACCCCATTTTGTTGTGGGGTGTCAACGCAAGAACTTATGTGGATAATGCCGTGATTTTGAAGATAAGTACTGAGACTACTAGTAAAGTATTCCTTTGCATTATCTGACTTGAGGACTTGAATTTTGGAATTGAATTGATTTTGAACCATAAGATGGAAGGTTTGAAAAATGTGCCCGACCTCTGACTTTTCTTTCATAAGGAAAACCCATGTTACCCGTGTATGATCATCAACAAATGTCACAAACCATCGAGTGCCAGAAATATTTTTTATCCGGGAGGGACCCCACACATCACTATGTACTAGAGAGAAAACAGTCGAAGGTTTGTATGGGATTTGAGGATAGACTGTTCGAGTATGCTTTGCAAACTGACAAATTTCACAGTGATAAGATGCTGGATTTTTATTGATAAATAATTTGGGAAACAATTTTGCAAGGTAAACAAAGCTAGGATGACCAAGGCGATAGTGTAACATTATAATCTCACTATCTTTATTGACCTTAGAATTTGACACAGAATTGAAAGACTCTAACATACTCTGAGACTGTACGCAACTTGCTTGAGAGACTTGGTTTAAGAATTGGCCACATGAGAGGAGGTAGAGCCCAGAACACAGTTCAACACTGCCAATCATCTTCCCCGATTTCAAGTCCTAAAAAACACACAAGTTTGGGTAAAATTTAGTAACACATTGGAGATCACGGGCCAATTTGCTAATGGACAAAAGATTACAATCCAAGTTTGGAACATGGAGAACAGAGTCAAGATATAAGTCTTTAGTAAGTTTTATAGAACCTGTCCCGCCAATTTTTGACTTTGAACCATCAGCAATATGGACGGATGAATGACCATTACTTGGCTTGTAATTTTGAAGAATGGTAGCATCTCCTGTCATGTGATCAGAAGCACCTGTGTCCACTATCCACGACTTCATTCCTCCTCGATTAGCAGTGAAGGCTACACCGGTAGTACTGCCACTGCCAACTTGGCTTAATAGTTCTGTAGCATCTCCATCTGCTCTTTGTTGAATGGACTCGGCTCGGGAACAGATGTGCTCTCAGAGTTGGCAGCCACGTGTGCTCTGCCATCTCTGTCAGACCGTGGCTTTGGTTTCCAATCAGCCGGTTTGCCATGAAGCTTCCAGCAAGTCTCCTTATAATGGCCTGGTTTCTTACAATAATCACACCAAGGCCTATCCCGTTTCTGACGATCTCCACCACTACTATTAAATGACCGAGCCGCAAGGGCAGAGACATCCAATGTTGGGGCAGGTTGCTCTTTGGATCCCATCATCACTTTCTTTCTACTTTCTTCACGCCTAACCTCTGAAAAAGCCTCCCTGAGACTTGGCAGGGGTTTAATGCCCATGATTCGGCCTCTAACATCATCCAATTCCCTGTTTAGTCCTAGGAAAAACTTGAACAGTCTCTTTTGTTCCACAATTTTCCTGTATGTTGCTGCATCATCAGGACATTTCCATGAGTGAGTCTCGAATAAGTCAAGGTGCTGCCAATACCTTGTGAGTGTGTTGTAATACTGAGTAACTGTCTGCTCTCCTTGGCGGAAGTCATGTAGGGCTGATTCAACCTGAAAAAGTTCTGAAATATTTTCAGAACTTGAGTAAGTTTCTTTGGCTGCATCCCATATGTCCTTTGCAGTCCTAAACAGCAAGAAATTTTCACCTATGTCATTGTTCATGGAATTGATAAGCCATGACATGATCATGCTGTTTTCAATCTTCCACTTCCTGAACCCGGTTCTGTAGTTTCTGGCATAACTGCTTCTCCAGTGAGGTACTCATCCTTTCCTTTACCGCAAATGAACAGCAACACAGATTGTGACCACTGTAAGTAGTTATGGCCATTTAATTTGTGTCCTGTGATGAGAATAGGAGAGGAATCACTGCCACCAAGGTTTGGAATTTCAGATCTGCCTCCTAATTCTGGTGACGTGACGCTGGATACTTGTGATGATGCCATTTTGTATTTCGTCATGGACCGGAAAGGTAGAAGAACACTTCCCAAGGCACGTGCAGGGATTGGAGTTGAGGAAAAATAGCCGGAGGACGTCGGAAAAGCTGATCGGAGGGCTCGCGGAGGCAAAAAGACTCCAAAAGAGGCACGTGCAGGGCTTGGATGGCAGAAACAGGTACGTAGGGTGGCTGGTCGGCGTCAGGCGAGCTTGGAGTAGGAAGCGCGTCGCTGGAAAGTGGCTCACGCGCCCTCACGCTCCGGCGCGTGAGATGCAGTCGCCGGCCGGAAAAACGCGCGTGGGCGGCGCGTGGATGGTTTTCTGGCTCCGGTGTTTTGGGAAAGTTGTAGATCTCCTCCAGACGCTCCTTGCGGTGTGAAAAAAAAACCGTCGCCGGAAAAGTTCGCCAGAAAAGTCGCCGGCGGTGAATGTTTTTCTGACGACGATTCGACCGACCGGAAAGCGTTTTCTCCCTTGGCTCTGAGAACAGGGACTGATGATCGGAATGAGAGATAGTCGGATTGAGAGATGGCCAGAGAGATTTGACCGGAATGAATGATGGCCTGAATAAGAGGTGGCCAGAAGGGATTAGGGTTTCAGAAAACTGGCTCTGATACTATGAAGAATTTCTGAATTCCTTTATTGATACTTTAGGTACACACCATACACATATATATACACAAATGACTGAATAAGAAAAAATCAATCTAGCTTGATTCTCTCCTAAAATTAGGAAACTGAATCATCCTAAATGATCTCTCCTTTTTTATTCCTAAAATACTTTCCTAAATTAAAAAACCCTAACTTTGAATGCCAAATTTCAACAGTAACAAATAAAAATACGGATAATACTTTAAAAACTTTTCCATTGTATGTAAGTGCGTAGTACCTTCATGGAAAATAAGTTGAGAAAATTGTTTTTCATATTAGAGGTTTCAAACAAAATTTTGTTCTTGAAAATAATTGAGAACCTTTTTTAAGAAGAGTTTTCAAAAATATTCCCAAAAGAATCCTAAAATATTTAAGAACTTAAATTTTGATGTCTTCAAAATTTGTATATTGCCCCTTCAAAAGTTTGAGAATCAGTCATTTTCCTGTTACTAACTCAATGAGAGAAACTTTCATTTGGAATTAGGGGCGGCAATGAGTCATGTTGGATTTGTATCATGTTGGGGTAAAATATACTAAAAATTTACATGACTTGAGAACAACCCATTAATCCACATAGATAACACGATAATATGACCCATGTAATCCCTTTAATAAATGGGTTGGATTGCGTTATAAACAAATTGACATAGATAACCATTGACATTATTCTAACCCATTAAAATCATTCACATGGATTATAACCTCTTTTATCTATTTAAAAATTTTAAATCTATAAAATATTATTTAAAATATTTTTGGTTTTTGTAAGTTTTAATTTTAAATTTTTTAAGTCTTACTAATTTCTTTATTTAATTTTTTATTTGTAATATGTTTATAAGAGAGAAGATAAACTACACTTTCAATTAAGACTTGTTATAATTTTGTAATTGTCTTAATTATAAAAATTTTATTTTAATTGGTTTAGTTAGTTTAGTGCTTATTTGGATACATGCTCAACTTTTTAAAAAATAAAAATAAAAAAATGATAGCAACTCTCATATAAAATGTAAAAAAAAACTGTTTGAGACTTATCTTAATAATGACTTCTAAAAACTATTTAAAAAGAATAAGGTATTATATATGAGTTGCTATCATTTTCTATTTTGAAAAATAGAAAACAAGAAATGTATTCAAACAATACCTTAGTTATTTAAAATTTTTAAATCATATGATATTTATAATTATAAGTAAAGATTATAAATTTTATAATCTATTATAAAAATAATAAATTTACATGGGTTAAACGAGTCATAAATAGGTTTGGTTCATAATTGTGTCATCATTTTGGAATGATTAAATGAATGGGTTAAACAGGTTAGATAGGTTGAAAAATGAAACTCGAACACAACCTTTCCATTGAATGGTTGTATCCTTTGATACTGTTATGACACAGATACAATTATGTTTGATGAAAACCTGATAAAATTTGTCATTTTTTGAGTTATGTTCTAGGTTGTCTCGAATATGTCATCCCCTATTTGTAATCTTTGTAGTTAAGATGTACTATCATAATTGTTCCCATGTTAAAACACCTTAATAGCTTCTCCATCTCCTCCTGTTTTCAAGCTCCCCTTTCTACTTAATGTCCTTTTTCCTTTCAAAAACTCTAATCTCTAGATAATCAAACCTCATCCCTCTTACAAAACCATTCTCTAAAAAAAAACCAAAAACCCAAAAAAAAAAAAAAAAAAGAGAGAGGGAGACCATAAACCCTAAATGCCTCTGACACATGGAGAAGAAAAAATGATCTGAGGAAGATTCAAAAACGCAAATACTCTTTTTGGTTTCAAACACACCAGATACTCTCTCTTCTGATGACCCCTTCCTTTTCAACACCTTTGTTTTTTTCCTAGTGTTTTAATTCTTATTGAAATATCCAAATTTATTTATTCTTTTCAGAAATAAAAGCACTTGGTTCAGTATAAAGATTCTGAGTGATGAAATAATAGGATTACTAAATCTTTTTTGCATTGGAATTCTATTAAAGAAAATTTGTTGTTATTAAAATGTTTGAAAAGTGAGTTTATAACTTGGCAAGAATAAAATAGTATTGGTGTTTTGAGATTGCTCATAGACTGAAATTTTGATAATTTTAAAAATTAAGAAATTTTCAGAAATTTTAAAAATTAAGAAATTTTCAGAAGAAAATTTCTGTAATTTCAGATTTCTCTATTTTTTTTCTTTTTTAAGATCAGAGTCCTTATAATTCATTTTCTGTAACGCTTAGATGCTTTAAAATATTTGGAATTTAGAATTTTGATCTATATGATTTGGCATTATTGCCATGTGGTTGATTATTTAGTTTCATATATCATGTGGGGCATGTGTGTGATTTTTTTTTTTTTTTTTTTAAATTGAACTTTTGGTGTTTAGAATTTGAAAGTATGCATTACATGACAACGAATTGTAAGTTTGTAACTAAGCACTTGATTAGTTACTTTGAGGTATGATGCAGTATATGAGATACCTAAGCTGTTTTGAAGCCATTAGTTGCAACCTTGGATGCTTGAAATCTACCTAAAATTAAAATGGATGGCCTGAAAGTCAATTGTGCAAGGTGGTGCCACCATGTAGAGTTGTTTGTTTGAAGTCTTTTATTTAAATCAAACCCTGGATTCAAACATCTTGATAGGTGGAATCTATTTATTTTAGGGAAAAACTTATAGTTAATTATTATTAGCATTCATAATTAGTCTTTGCTAGACCCACAAATGGTTTCCCCACCATAGCATTTTACTTATCCTGGCTACTTTCTATTTTTCATCTTTATTTTCCTTTATATTGGTTGTTAGATTGGATAAAATATAGTTTAAATGAACTATATCATTGAAGTCAGCTTTTACTATCCCTCTCCAACTTCCAACGTCAGGAGGTATTGGAGTTGGTTAATTAGGATTTTTAAGTTTTCTACCGTGCTTTCTAGCAGTGTGAAGAACAACTGGTATGGATTGTATGATTAATTTAAAATGGATTACATATGTTGTCTTGTAGAGAAATTTTATCTTGAAGAATTCGCAGGGCAGAAAGATTTCTTTGAGATTTTAATTGCAACCTTGAACTTGATGTATGTTGTCATCTAAATTTGCAAAATATTTCTGCATTTTAAATTATGCTTAGGATGAATAGAAATAGAAAAACTCATGGTTATACATTCTAATTCATAGATCAATTCATCTTTGGTTGTCTCTTCTAGTTTGTGTTCACAATTTACACACAAGATATTTGATCCTACTTTTTCAGTTCTGCTTGTACACATCAATATCATGTTTGGCTAGATGCATGACTTTTTTCTCACTTATATATCATACTTAGCTAGGTGAAAGGGTTGAAATTATTACATTGGCTCTTTTTATCTCTCCTTTGTTGCATAAAAAAGGCAAGGGAGTGATCCTGCTTTTGTCTAGAATTTTGGTGTGGGTAAGAAGGCGCCTTATGGAAATAAAATTCTAAGGTTGAGGTAGTTAAGAGATCCTAAGTAATTTTAGGAAGATGCCATGCCCAAGAAAATTAAAAGTCCAATTATGTGCTCCCTGGTCAGGATCATCTTATAATGAAATGCCTATTACTATTTAAAATATCCACAAAACAAAGTCTCCATTAGGGGTAGTACTACCCCTTTTGACTTCGAAGCTCTTGGTCTTGTTTTGTTTTCCTTGCTTTATGATAGGTATCCACCAATATTTTTTTTTTGATAGGAAACAACAAAGAAATATATTGATAGAAATAAGAAGTACAAAAGAAGGATGGGGAATCCTCCACCAAAGAAAACTAAACAACAAGAAAACAAAACAAGAAGCTAAAATGTAAAAACAACGAATCAATCTCTCTTGGTTAGACCATTCCATTGGAGCTACACACTACTAGTCAATCTAGTTGTAACACATTAAGGAGAATGCCCTTAAAAACCATGGAACAAAAAGCCCAAAGAGAAGCAAGAAAGTGAATGGAATCCCATAGATTCTCTTAATTCCTAGCTTTATCCTCAAATATCCTAGCATTTCTTTCTCGCCACACAACCCAAATTAAAGCAATGCACGCAGTTTGCCACAAAACTATCCCTCTCTTGGATATTCCAAAACCTTTATAATTGATGAACATCATGTCGGAAATGCTTCTCGGGGGAACCCAATCCATCTTGGCTAACTGAAATAATCTGTGCCACAACCCCATCGTTAAAGAACAATGTAGGTAAAGATGATATGCTGATTCTCCATGCTTCATACACAACTTACAAATGTCAGGACTAAGAGCTTTATAGGGTCTTCTCAATTATACCAAGTCATTAGTATTTACCTTCTTGTGTGCCGCTAACCAGACAAAGAACTTGACTTTGAAAGAGACTTGGGAATTCCATACAAACTTAGTAGGGAAAACTGGAGATAAATTGGAAAGGTGGGACAAGGCTAAAAAAAAAAAACTTGACTGTAGATAACCCTGAAGAAGATAAAGACCAAGATCTCGTATCTGAAACCGATGGGGATAAATGCAAACAATCGAGTGAACGCATGAGACTTTCTAAATCTTCTATCTCAGAATTGGAAAGATTACGACGGAAATTAAAGTTCCAAGAGAAGGGGCGAGCAGAACCGAGAATTGAAGATATAGAAATATTTTTATCCGTGACTACTCTAAATAGTCTTGGATATTAGAATCCCAAAGGTTGGTTCCCCCACCACAAGTCTTCCCAAAAACGAATTCTTTTCCCATTTCCTACCACAAACCAAGTATTCTTGGAAAAATCCTGAAAGACTTGTGCATTAGCTTTCCAAGGACAACGATGTAACCATCTGACTATAGCGTTGGCATCCCAACCATTAGAATGTGTCCATAAATGCTTAGAATAACCTGATGCCACAGAGCTGAACTCAGGTATCCACCAATATGCTTATCCTCTTTTGCAAGGTTTGAAGGCTTTGCCATCCTTCTTCTTGTGATTCCATTAATAATTTTTATGCATGTATCACTGTGCATGGTGAACATATACATAACTGTCAGATTTCACTTGGGACTCTTACTCGTATCCTTGATATTTATGATGTAAGGAAACAAACAATAACAGATAAAAGACAAATTTAAACACTGATGAATAAATGACATTAATATATGTGCACTTGTATGCATAATAAAATAGTATGAACTTAGTTTTCTGAACACTCTAAGATAGGATCCCTTCTATTTTTAATTGCTTGATTCCTTACCCTGTAGGGTGCCATATATTTAATTTATGGTCACTTCTTTGTCTAATTTCTTCATTCATTTGCAGTTTATGTTTTCAGTGCCTTTACTTGGTCAAGAATAAATTTTGAACTGAGGCTGTTTTTCTCTTCCTAGTTATGCATGCTTTGTCTTTAGCTTTTATTTTACTTTCATTGCACCTTTTTAAACTTATGTATTCTTTTCACATTTTTCCTTTCTGGGATTGTCACTGGTATAATTATTGACTTAAGCAATGAGATTTGGAGTACAATAATTGGGGCATTTTCCTTTAGTTAGAGGCTTTGACGATTTTTTTTTTAATTTTTTTTTGTACCAGCATTGTTCTTATGCTTCTGCTTTAATTTTGTGGTGCCTCTCCTTGCAAGTTCCTTTACTCTGTAACATGTTCCTTGTCAAAAAAAATGAGGAAAAGAAAATAAGTTGTAGACATAAATTCTCACTTTTGTTAACTATAAGAATAGGACAGAAATTACATATTATATGCTTTGAGCATTGTATGTAACATTTTTCACTATTACTAAATTGTAGGCCGCGAAAGAAGACTCTCAACTACAGCTTTTCGTCTTAAGTCTATTACTATCTACCCGATAAAATCATGTGCAGGATTCAGTGTAGAGGGTTGGCCTCTAAGCAATACTGGTAGCCATTCTTTTCTGCACTTATATGTTGCTTGCTTTGAAAGGATTCTGTGGTTGGCTATGTTGTTTGAGTAACTTCTCAGTTATAATATAGGTTTAACTAAAGGGCTGTGTTCATCTATTTTGGTTTGTTGGTCACAAATTATGGTAACCTCTCTTGAAGTATGGTAAAACTATAGGGTCCTCCCACAACTTTGAAATGGTATGTTAACTCCTAAAGTTTTATTTTGTAGTAAAATACTCCCTTTGGTGGACTAATGTGTTGATGTTATCCCTTTTAAATTTAAACACTAAAAAAATTATCAAAACTCTAACTTAACTAATAAGGTATCAAAGTCAATAAAATATTTTGCATGAATAGTATAAATTCTATTTACAAATACATATTCCATTGTTTAGACACATAACACGATGGTCCAGCGTAAGAGCTTTGTAAGGTCTTCTCAATTGAAGCATGTCATTGGTATTAACCTTTCTATTAGCCACAATCCAAGCAAAAGTCTTTGGGTGGAGCTTTTGAGTTCCCAATTAACTTAACATGAGCAAAACAGGTGAAGAAAGGGGGTGGGGGGTTGGGGGCGTGTAACTTAAAGAG